>NC_056733.1:1911105869-1911125869 GCF_019279795.1 Protopterus annectens
AGGCATTATGGCCCTTGATGTGGATTTCCTGCACATAGTCAGTAGTTGTGTTACAAACAAGGGAGTAGTCACAACTGTGGTCACATGCTAGTGGATGTTCCACATACCATATATCCCAGGACAGAGGTCACATACCAATTGGTCTGCTTATAGGGTGTGATGTCTACATTATCCTTGGGTTGTGTATTTATTTTCATAACCTAACAAATCCTCCCATGTTTTTGTTTCATCTCATGTATTATCATGGCTGTGGCAACAGTCTTTGGTGTGTGTTGAGACTGTCTATATTATACTAATATCACAGTTGGATTCAATGATTGCACCCAATCTGTAGTCCTCCAGACAGCTGTTTGGACACAGGATGTGCATGTAATTCTTGAACTCTGTGACTTAAATAATGCACAGGAAAGGCCTAACAGATGGCCCTGATGTATGGACCTGACCACCAGACCCAAGATATAGGTCACTTCACACATTTCAACATATTTAGATGCCACATTTGAGATCCACTGGTCTACCCACTTGGTGATATAGGTGTTTATGTCCACATCTGACAGTGTTGAATAAATATCCTAGTGTGGATTTGTGTTAAATGCCTTGACCTGATCAAGTTCCACAGGATGATAGAGTTGGCATCATGCATGCCCTTGATGACCCATTTGAGGACATCCAACAGATGAAACAGACATGGATGTAGCATTAACACCTCACACATGTCTGTTGCACACACCGGGATATTGCCAATGTCCATTTAGAAAAGGTCCATGATGACATGTTAGTCTAGCTCACAGATGAGGAGAGGCAGGATGTGTCTATACATGCATGCATCAGCTGCTGTTGCCCCCACACTCAGATGGATGCATATTGATGTACACCCTTCTACAGGGATATAGTACATCTGGAGAGTGTGTTGAAGTGGGTATCCAACTGTGTCAGGTAGGTGTATGCTCTGAGTCATGTTATAGGTGATATGTGATGTTGTCACAGCCCATTGATTCTCTGTAATAGTCCTGGATGAAGGTAGGCCTGTGCATACTACCTATCTTGCTCTAGCCTAGGGTTTGGCCACAATCCCCCACTTATGTATCATTGAGAAACTCTCCCAACTGAGGATTATTCCTTGCATCACTAGATGGTAAACCAATTGCCTCACCGACAGAACACATACTGTGAAAGTTATTGAATCAACCTGTACCAGTAGAGCTGTCACCATTGGCATATCTCAATGATCTGTGCTGGGTGCTTTACTGTTTGTAATCTATTTCTCAACAGTCCAGACTAAAGTATACAGCCTTTGGCTTACCAAGTTTGCTGATTCTTGCATATTGGGTGTAATATGATGTTAAGATACTACAGGAGAGGCTAACACAGACAAATGGTTGGTGGCAAAGCCACACAGTCTACAAATAAACACAAAATGTGTCATTATTTTGCACTTCTGCAAAGTGGAATCCCCCACTAATTACAGCATTAACAACACCCCCCCATGCTGAAACCCAGTGGTGAAAGACCTGGGAAGACACATAGATAGCAATCTGAACTTTGACCACCAAGTGTCCACAGTGGTATGGAAATGCACGCCATAATTCAGGCCATTGTATCCAGATCTGAGGATGACATAACAGCATTGTACTCGAACCTCATCAGAACACTAATAGAGTATAATGCTCCCTTTTGCATGTACCTCACTAGAAACCTGCAACATCTGGAGAGACCACAGGGATTTCTCTCTAAGAAAATACAGGGCCGACATACCATGCCATGAAGTATGTGAATAGACTGAAAGACCTGTCACTATCTGTATCTTATAGGATGAGGTGACTTGTGTCTGGGCTACAGTCCAGTGTCTGCCCTGCCCTAATGGGAATACTGCACATCCACAATTCAGCTAGGGTTGATTACATCAGCAGAGTCTGGTGAGAGGAAGATGGTAATTGCAGTGTCTCACATGATAGAGAAAATGCTCTTTCTAATGTCAAGCAAGTGTACAAACACACACACATCAGCTGACTGCAGTGAGAATAGAACCCCTTCCTATCTTAGTACACAGACTACACAACTCAGTACTTTATGTAAGCACCATGGCACAATTCTGACTTTTACAAGGTTGTGGGGACAACTTATAGTGGATGATATCAGCACTGGATGTTAGAGAGAAGATGTTAGGAGGCCTGTGTGAAATGGATATGTAGACATATGCAAGTGTCAGAATATTGGCAATCCATGGGATTGGAGTGTTAACTGTTGGATACACACTTATGCTCCTCTAACTAGATAGACACACACACACACACACACACACACACACACACACACACACACACACACACACACACACACCTCCCAGTTTACTGCAGTGAGAACAGAACTCCTAAGTACACAGACTGCAGAAATCAATAATTTATGTAAGCACCACAGCACAAGTCTGACTTTTACAAGCATGCAGGATAACTTATAGTGGATGACATCAGCACTAGATGTTGGAAAGAAGATGTTGAAAGGCCTGCATGAAATTGATGTATAGGCGTATTCAACTGTCAAGACATTTCAAGCTCTGCATGTTATCAGATTGATGAATGTGCAATGTGCAGTATTTGGTGGTTGTGCTCCAATGTGCATATATACTTTAAGAGGCAGCTTTAAAGACTATATGCAAACAGCTATACACATTACTACAACTATTGGAAAATCTGAATGTGTATTGTATTTTAAAGATGTGCGTGATATAAAGCACAACATTTGTTACTAATGTATCTATTGTAGTTGATATATTTGTGAACAAGTACTGAGAGACGAGGGTTGCAGTGCATGGAGGAGGTAACAGATGGCTGCATTGTAAATACATGAAATTTTCTTAAATTGGCCATCCATTTTTGTGCAGTGTGTAGTATTTGGTGGTTGTGCTCCAATGTGCAGATATACTTTAAGAGGCAGCTTTAAAAACTATATGCAAACAGGTATACACATTACTACAGCTACTGGAAAATCTGAATGTGTATTGCATTTTAAAGATGTGCATGATATATAGCACATTTGTTACTAATTTATGTATTGTAGTTGATATATTTGTGAACAAGTATTGAGAGACGAGGGTTGCAGTGCATGGGGGGAGTTAACAGATGGCTGCATTGTAAAGATGTGAAATTTTCTTAAATTGGCCCTCCATTTTTTTTCTGTTTCTGCATGCAGTTTCAAGTCATGAACACTAAATGGACAGTAAATAGAAGTAATGCATGCTATTGTCCACTTTGCATGGTGTACAACCAAGCAGCGGGTTTGAGCAATGGCTGGCAATGTATTTGTGCATGTTTCCCTGTTTGCACATAGTTAAGCAGTTTCCCTGTTTACGCGTAGTTAAGCAGTGCACAAAGTGAAGCTCATTGCTAAAATTATGAGACTTATTACAGAGTCTATGAAAGACAGCTGCTGCTTAGCTGACTCTGTGGCAGCAGGTATAAATGCACTGACATGTTTCTTTTTGAGCCCAGATGATATAGGGTTCGAATCCTGGTGTATGTAATACTTTTAAATAAGTAGTGATAATGCAATGAAATTGTACTTTGTACTACCTTCACTGTGTGTTACTGTGTGTTGATGTAGTGCAGCATGTTTAATCAGCATTGCATGGGGGTAACTATTGCAAGACAGAGCTGTTCACTCTTCCTTGGCATTGCTGCGCAATCCCAGACTCCATATAAACACAGAGACCAAAAAGTGAAGGTCTGATTCTATTTTTTGACAAGATTATAGCTGTTAAAATGAGGTAGATAGGAAAGTGGTGAAATTGGGTGGGCAAGCAGGGGGAAGAACAAAGGAAAAGCAATATAGGGATGTGCAGGAGGGAGGGAGGAAAGAACCATAGCTATCCATTTCTTAAACAGTGTAAAATGAAAATAAGTACACAATAGTAACTAAATTTGGACTGTTAGTTTCACAAAGATGGGTTACAACAACACAATCCTGTTGTATAGTGAATTGTACCAAATCAAGTATGTCAAGAAGACACGTGCAAAATGGAGAGCTATGTTTGGGATATTGTTTGTGGCACAGGTGCCCATTTTTTTTTTTACTTCAGTAAGAGATCAAAGTTGGGGTGTTGATATTTCTGGGTCAGGTAAGTTGAGTAGGTGAGGAAGCAAATGAAAATAAATAGGACAAACAAGATAAGATACAGGGATGATGAGGGACACAAAAGGTTGTGTGACACCATGACTGGGGTGAGAGAGGGGACACAGCAAGCTCATATCTGTCAAACATGGAGACAGTAAGACTCTAGTCCTCATCTATAGGACTGCATCACTGTCCCCTTACTCCACTGGCTGCTGGAGTGCTAAATGTCTTCTCCTCCTTCCTTAGGAAGAGCAGCTTCTCCATTCAGTGTAAGCGTACACCAATGGTGCTGTGCATGACCCTACACACCAACCCTGGCATCTCCTGGTGGGTGATGAAATCCCTGCCTCTGCAAGTACTCCCGGAAGGTTCCACATCCCCAGCTGCTGCTTTAGTGCTACCTGAGGATGCAGGTAGTACAGGGACAGTAGAGGCAATACTGCTAGGTTGGGTCCCAGATGTGCTGGTCTTCAGTGCTGGAGTCAGTGGAGCGGGGTAGGCTGACCCACTGGGGATGTCCTACCTCACTGTGCTATGAAGCATTTAGTGATTTGCAACAGATGGATGACATGGAGACATTTTGATAACACATAAAAAATAAAAAAAGAGATAAGGGTTGAGGTGAGTTAACAAAATATTAGATAAAATAGTACCATTGTATGTGATATACAATGTACTTTCACAATTATACTACTATTTTATCTGAAGTATTACATTTAAGTATACTTCATAGCAACTACGTAATTATGGATTGCTCAAAGTAATCCTTGCAATGTGGATATATTGCACATATGCTTGGTCCAATTATACAGATTACAGTTAACAGCAGGGCATTTATGCCACTTGTATAGCTTTTAATTTATGTAATATTATTAAAGATTTGCAGTTTTGTATAGTTGCTACTCATGGTTTTTGAACCCACAATCTCTGACTACTGTCTTACACTTGACTCCTAAAGTTGGTTTGTGCTACAGACTTATGCATGCATATTTGCTTTTACACTTAGTATATACATGCTTAATTTGTTACTACTGTATGGAAAACAAAAACATTTTTATTTAACTTTTAAAGTTACAATAATACTTCTCTTGTGCTGCATATATACCACTTGCTTCCCTCAGTCTCTCCAGATGATGAACATGAGCTTGCCTATTCTCCACTATTTCAGGATTAGATGTGAACAGAAAAGAAAAATATTATGCATACCAGTCTTGCCTATATTTAGCTTTCTATATATTATAAATTGTCTTTATTAGTATGCTTGCACAACTGTGGATGTCGCTAGTTTGAAACGCATCCAACCACTGGTTGAGTGTATCCTTCTTGCATTTTTTTAGGTTGTTGAAGTGGTGCCTACACTGTTCTTCAGCACGTGGGATGCTAATCACACTGGATACAGCCTTAGCCAGACTATTCCAAGCCTCAGACGTATACTGGTAGCCAGAATACTCCCCCTGCAGAAGCCTTTGGCTGTGGCGCTTTAGCATGAGTCCAATAAATATTCTGAATTCCTGAACACCCCACCTCTGTTTCTTAAATTTGCCACCTTCCTCTCTAACACTAGACATGTCTAATACCAGAGCAATAGCAAATAATGATTTCCTGCCAATTCATGTAATCACATTTACTGGTTGTGCAGAAACCTGATAAATGATGCCAACTATGTTTGTGTGATGTTAAGTGGAGAACAACAGTGCCAAACAGGGAGGAAAACAATTTTTGAAACTAGAAGATTAACTTGACACTTGACATTAGTTTGAAAGGTGTCTGCTGTTGTAACTGTTAGGTGATTTAACACTGCATACATGCACTGTGGGCATGAATGTCACGACTTGACACATGTTTGCTTGGCTTTATACACTGCTAAAAATTATTTTTACAACGTGGAATTCAAATCTATGCATAAGTGACAAAATATTTTTTCCACAGTGTTGATGTTCCATCTTTGCCACAGAAGAGGTGCTTCAAAGAAACAAATTGCAGTCAAGGACAGGACCACAAATGGAAACAGTTCTATTTATTGGATACAACCACAATAAACATTAAGTGCTTTTGTCCCCCATAAAATTACATGGGACTTCTTCAGAACAAAAAACATCTCCATAGATCAGGTTTAAATATTATTCAAATGCATACTCAACCAATCAAAGTTAAAAACAATAAAGTAATTAAAAAACATTAACCCTGGCTGAGCTTTAGTAAACAATATATACTATTATATTCATTCAGGCCAGGGTACTCACATGCATTTAACTTTAATTGCCATCTCAGTTCACAGAATTTTAAGTGTTCTGGTAACACCCTGCCTTGACTGTCTAAAACTATCTGCTGCAGAACAAAAAAAAATGAATACATGTTCATTGTGTTCTAGTATATGTGCATTTGTACTTATACCATTTGTTATATCATTTAGATGTTCATCCATTCTTTCTCTGAACTTTCTACAGGTTTTTCCTATATAAAATGCTGGAAATTGCAGGCATTTTGCAGGATAAACAACACTTTTAGACTGACAAGTGAAATGGCCATGTATATTAACCTTATAGTCACCCAGTCTAAATGTTACCCCTGTTTCAATAACATTGGGGCACTGCCTGCACATCCCACATTTAAAGTTTCCAAAGGGCCTATTATTACGTTATTTTCCTACCCTATTATTTTCAAGTAGATTTTTAAAAGATCTATTCCCCCCCTCTGCAAGTTTTCCCAGAAGGTACCACAGCAACAGCTGCTGGGGTAGTGCTACCTGGGGATGCAGGTAGTGCAGGGGCAGCAGAGGCAGTACTGCTAAGTTGGGTCCCAGATGTGCTGGTTTTCAGTGCTGGACCCAGTGGAGCAGGGGCAGGATGACCCACTGGGGATGGCCTACCTCACTGTGCTGTGAAGCATTTAGTGATTTGTTACAGATGTATGACATGGAGACAATTTGATGACACATAATAGAAAATAAAAAAAGAGATAAGGGTTGGGGTGAGAGAACAAAAAAATTAGATAATATGCAGATGCTTTTTGTTCTAAAGAAGTCCCATATCATTTTATGGGCGATGAAAGTGCTTAACATTTATTGTGGTTGTATCCAATAAAGAGAACTGTTTCCATTTGAGGTCCTGTCCTTTGCTGCAATTTCTTTCTTTGGAGTCTTATTGTGTGGTTCTGGTTCTGGTTCCCTAGTCATGAGGTATGGATGGAAACAACAGCATTGATGGCACCCAACAGGATGGTTTTGGATACAATGGTAATTTAACATCTATACTACAACAGGTTAGCCAGCAGTTGGCAGACCAATCTCACCACATTAGAACTTTGGGACTCTCACTAAGTAGCAATCATGGTATGAACTCGAGTTTAGGCTTACCATTAAAACAAGCCACACCTGTTATTTCTGGTGAGAATGTACAGCAAAGTAATTCAACCTCTGGTGAAAGAACGAATACAATGGGTGATTGGAGGTACAACTGTTTTTTTTTTTCACCAGAATACTGATATGTATCGACAGCAACTGAATAGTACCAACAACAACATGAGTGTGACATTTCTGGACAGTTTAAAATGTTTTGACAATGTGTTGTTAAAATTCAAAAAAAATACAGTTGGAAAATAGTTATCTGCAGAGAAACATTGAACTTAAAGGACAACCGCGCCCTCAGACTCAAAAAACATATTAATTTCATCATGGTTTGATGTTTCCTACATTTTAACAGCACTCTGAGACTATTTGTAGCTTTTTAGATATTTTTAGATGCAATTTCTGACTCTGACCACATGGGGTCTGGCATATTGAAAAAATTCAGACTGTTTACTCTGCCTCAACTATCCCAGAATCCATCATTTGTCTCCCGAAAATTGCATCAGATCTGCCACTTTTTCCCTTAAGTTGCCGTGACTTCATTGACTTAACAGGCATTCACTGCAGTCTTCAAATCCACTACTTTTGGTTAAATTGTTATCCTTTTTAAATGACCACTTGAAACACAAGCAGTGCAAATGCTACAGAACAGAATACAAAAGTGCATTTTCTAGCTTTTTCTCCTTTCAAATGCTAACTTGCTTTCTTTTGTGAAGGCTGGAATCTAGCTCTCCAAGGAATCTCCCCTCCCACTTCACACCTACCTTCCCTAGCTGTCAAACAGCCAAGGGTAATTTGAGCCATTATCTGCATGTGATTGACAGCTCATCACAGCAGGTGACCAGACAAATGTATTGTTTGCTAGTCTGCCTTTCCTCCTTAGTGGGAGACTTTTTTTGTTGCACTACTCCTGTCAAATTTAAAACCAAGCAACATAGCACTGGCAATAGTTTCCTGCTTTGCAAAGCAATAGTCTGCCACTTATTTTCCCTTCCGGTTTAAATAGCCAACAGATGATACACTATAAACAAATAATTTCAGACCTGCATGACAGCACCCACATGCTTTGAGTCAATATTAAAAAAAACTTATGGTAATGCATACCAGTTGTAAATTGTTGCACTTTAATTGTGCCAGACAGTCTTATGCAATAACATCCTATTACTGTCACGCATATGGTCACTGCAAAATTATCCTTTTGTAGCAGTTACTGTACTTCATCAGTAGGGCTCTTAGTGAGATTAGTGAACTTATTTGGCTGGACTTCACAGTTCCATTAATGGTCAACTACATATACTGCACCATATATTGGTTTACTCAGAATTTCACCGCTTAGTATCCATGGTCTTACTACATTTTAGCTTTACAGCATCTCAATTTACAAAGTCTGTGCTATATCCATTTATCTCTAAATATAACCCCTGTATACATTAAGACTGCAGCATAATGAAGATCCATCACGTATGAAACACTTTATTTTAATAGACCTTACAAATCTATAGCAATCATATACCATTTAATTTTTAAAAATGTACCAGAAGTCAACTGAACACTCAGACATACAAGATTAGCTGGCTTTTGGTTTACAATGTGCAAAAGTGGCAATTCCCACAGCACTATTGTGAAAAGCCTCTGTACCTCGTCAAGGTAGCCAGCATCACAGAGGTCCACTCACACCACAATACTTCTGTCTACAGCCTTATCCACTCACATCACCAGTTGCATCCAACATCACCACTCACATCACTCCAGATGCATCCAACAGTCTTCCAGATCCATCCAACAGTCTTCCAGATCCATCCAACAGTCTTCCAGATGCATCCAACAGTCTTCCAGATGCATGCGACGCTTGCCCAGCCAAAAAAATCTACATGCATGCATTTATTCACCAAGGACCAGTCCTTAAACACTGTACAAGCTCCATGCTGCCGACAAATAAAAAGGAATCATACACAACTTCATACCGCTCCATCATTCACACAATAGTACTGCAAATCAAGGCTAAGACGAGACATTCCACAATAGCAGTCTCTTGGTCTACATCTGCACAACATGACAGATCTTACACAAGTTATGCCAATCGATTGACCTTTGTTATTTTATTTAATTCTAGCAGCACACATACACATCACTATTTCTGAAAACTTTATCACTTCACTATTTCTGAAAATGTTTTCACTTCACAATACCAGTACGCATTCCATAAAATATTATCATTTGTCCAGAGCCTCAACTGCTCAACAGCAGGAACACCATGTACCTCAAAATTGCAAACTTGCATGCTCAGCTACTTGTTCCCAAATGACCACAACCAAACAAGTTTCACCCGGACCAACTTGTTACAAACTACTTGTTACAAACTACTATCCCTACTTAACAACCTGCGCCCTCAATGCTATGAATGCTTCACTATTTCATGCTTGGATTGATACTCCATTGAAAATGGCACTTTCCAAGTGTGTAATGTGCAGGACTCTAATCATACCATTCACAGATGAAGCCAAAAAGACACATTTAGTGACTGCATGTAATAACCAGTCCATACACCATCAGTAATACAATTCTACCTTACATAGCTTATCAATTCCATCCATTTAACCATCAGACACACACCATTTAATTTTCCATCCATTAACAACTTAAGAACCAATCCACTTAGCTATATTCATCAAGTCAGGAAACCATAACATTACACATCACAAACCATCCATAACCCATTTGTAGACTCCATTTCACATCACATGAATTCATTGTAGCACCATGTTAGACATTGCATTCAACACGATGGTCTTCTGTAGTGAGCTGTACTACTTCCATGCATTCAACACAATGGTCTTCTGCAATGTGATTCCATCGTACAGGTAGCCAAATGTAATTACCTTGCAGAAAAGAGGCTGAAATGTGGAAGTATGACCACTACTTTTCCACACAGCCAGGGGGTGCAAAGACAAAATCCTCAACTCTTTACACTCAGATATGTGCATAAAACACAATTAGTCTGTGAACATCCACAGTATGGATAATAGAGGTTCCTGAATAGGTCTATCACCATTGCCATGGACGGTTTTGTCTTGAGCAAGAACATATCGACTAGATGGGAGACCCTACAGTCCCAGGTTAGTGCCCATGAAATGTCCTGGCAACAAATCCGGAGTGAAATACAAGACTCTGAATAGACCATAGACTATATCCAAAACAGGGGGTATAGCCAGAGGCCTATGTTGTAAGCTCAAATGATGGAAGCCTGTTCTGAGGACAGGGATTATTCCTCCACTCTAGGCCTTTTATCTGTGGGGGTGGGCGAGTACCCCTGATATGAGTAATCAAGTCCTTAGCCATTTTAAGCATTTGCTTCTTCGTTGTGGGTCCAGGTGAGGGGCCCTTACCAAATGGTTTCCTGGGGTGTTTGGAAGCCTTGGCCTTGGTAAAGGCCTTTATAGAGAAGGTAGAGGGAGGTCTGTTGACGCCATGAGAAGAGGCAGATTTCTCGACTGTCTCAGCATCAGTAACAAAGGAGGCTTCTGTATAGCCAGGTAAGATTTTGGCCGACACCAGCCTCGAGTACACAAGGTACTGCTAAAGAGCAGTCGTCTGTAGGCAGAGGCTGTGTCATAGTCTCGCTGCAAACTGGGACACTAGAGGTCGGCTTAAGCGTGGTGTTGGTAGAAGCCGCGGACTGCATGTGTCTGGCCTTTTCCTTGTGTTTTGTGTAAATGCGTAGTCGGTATATCAGACGACATTGTAAAATTCAAATCTTATACAAAGATTTTCAGCGAATTCGCCCCGACGCTTTATGGTGCATACTGAAAGCACTAAAGTGACAGGCATACACGTAGTGTTCTGGGCCTAAGCAAGGTATGCAAAGGTAATGTAAATCCCTATGAGGCATTTGCTTCCCACAAGAAATAGAATTACCTTTTACTGCTTTTAGTGACATTGGTCTGAGCCAAGAAAATTATCCCCAATGGGGTACTTTTTATATCACTTTGGAATGCTGATATTTAGTTCTCATGAGCTGTCCAACCGGCACTTGCAAACTGCTTAGGGCACCGCACGGCAATAAATAGTGAAGAAAATTGCCTCGGCTGTTTCCTTTACACCCATGCAGCACTAACGTCAGGGAAGTAAAGACAAACTGCACTGAACAAGGACTTTGGAATACTGCCGACTGAGGGTGATCTCCTGATGGCAGGACAACCCATTTGGTGATGACTGCAGCTGTATGCACGATGAACATTGTCCAATGCCACCCACAGGAGCCAGTGCATCACAGGATGGGGAGTGTGTGAAGTAATACTGCAACATGGAAGGCATGGAGATCTTTCGGGTAACAATTCACACATCTTTGATGTCCTCCAGTTGCACTGTTGTACTATTTCATGTGGTTGCCTTCTGCAGCTCACCATGAACTCTATTCTTTGCTAGATGTTTCCCTAGGAAAAGGTGGACGACAGCCCGTTCCAATCTAGCTCTGCCCACTGTGATTGCCCTGCTTGCATTTTTACACAACGTCTCATCGATGGAACAACTAGCTACTTCAATGATAGCATTGGTGGTGGTCCCACGTCCCTTAAGTCCCCTGAAGAGGCCATTCATTTTCTGTAGTCAGCTGTACTACTTCCATGCAATGTGTTTCCATGGTACAGGTAGCCAAATGAAATTACCTTGCAGAAAAGAGGCTGAAATGTGGAGTATGACCACTACTTTTCCACACAGCCAGGGGGTGCAAAGACAAAATCAACTGTTTTACACACTGATATGTGCACAAAACCCAATTAGTCTGAACATCCACAGTATGCATAACAGGTTCCTCACTAGGTCTATCACCATTGCCATGAAGGATGCTTTGGTCTTCAGAAATAACATTACATCGACTTGACGGGAGACCCTCCGTCCAAGATTACGACCTGTCAAATTCCATTGCTTCATGTACATACATTTAGGTGGGTCTGACACGTCTCACAGGGGGTTCTGTTCAGTACTTTTTCCTTCTAGTTAAACCCATGTAGGTGTCCTTTTCATATGTTTTCAATAATGTAGAACCCCCTTCATGAAGTAGTCTGTATAACTGTCCATTCAGGTTGCGAAATGCAGACATATATAAAAAAGTCCGTTTATAGCTCATTATGCACCCCTCTGTATTCATTACTACACAATACAGGATTAGGTGGATGTTACTTTTCTGTGTCTCGAAAAACTTCGAAACTTAATGGAAAATATTTTCTTCTTTGATAGGCAAGATTGCCTTGTTCATATGATCACTACAGTGTTTAGTTGGTCCACTGACTGTGGTAACTAGGAGTGATTGACCATAGAGGGAACCAGGGCTCTCGACCAGTATTGAGTCAACCTAAACATGTACACTTTTTCCAGCTTAAGTTTCAGCTGCACATTTGAAAAGACTCTGAAGGGTGGTACAGCATGCAGACAATTCCCCTGCCAAGAGGTGGAGATGGCATCACTTATCACTGCCTTGTCATTTTGCAATGCCAGCCTAATTGCCTGTTGGAAAAGGCAAACTGGTGCATTTGAGGTACGCCCCACATGTGTTCCAGTTCCAGTAAGATCTCTGAAGCTGTACTGAATGCCTGGGTGCATCCCAATGGGTGTCACTTAACTGGTCAATCAGGGCTAATCTTGCATATTCTAGCAGTCGTTAGAACCACAACAGTTAGGTTCATAGGTTCATACTGGGCTATCTGCCCAAGGGCATTTATAAGCCTAGCCCATAGTTATGTGGCTTTCGCCACCCCTTTAGTTTGAATAAAACTATGCCTATTATTTTGCTGGGAATCTGTCAAGCAGTGACACTGAAGTAATCCCTGGGGTATATCTGCGATCTCCCATCCATTGGTCAAGATTCCTCTTGAACAAGGCCAGCGAGGTGCTCTGCCTCACATGTACCGGGATTTTGTTCCACAGCTTAGGGAGTGTCTGGGTGATGAATCTGTCCCTCCAGCACGTTCTATTAATAACCGTGTCAAGGTTTAAGTCTCCCGCCCTTGTGGTTCTGAGGGATCTAGATTTTTTGAGGTGAAGCATATTCATCAAATCTGGGTTTGACATGGCCTTATGTGTCAGGCACAGGTCACCTCTGAGCAAGCGGTATGACACTGAATAGAGCTGGAGTTTTCAGTCGGGCAGCATAAGACATATTTTTGAGACCCTTTATCCTTTCGATGAGGAACTTTTGGGGCCTTTCCAGCTGCTGCAGGTGTCGGGTCAGATACATTCCGAATGGGCCATTGTACTCATAGGTCTGACTGATGAGTACAGGGGGACGATGACCTCCCTTGATCTAGATGTGAATCCCTTCATGATCAGGTGGCCAATGTAGAAGGTTTTCATAACTATTTAGCAACATGAGTGTCAAACGAAAGGCTACTGTCAACCTGGGTCCCCAGATCCCTGATGACTTCTGTGCTCAGTGCATTGACACCTATATGGTAGCTAGGGCTAACCTTGTTTTTCCCCGAAGGGTATGACTATGCACTTCTTTGCGTTTAACTTTAGGCCATGGCTCTGGCACCAGTTATCTGTTTCTGTGAGGCCCTTCTGAAGGATATCTGTGTCAGATGTTTTTTCGAGTATGGCGCCCAGTTTGCAGTCATCTGCAAACTTTCAGCCATAACCCTCCTGTGTTTGCTTGTACTTCAGAAAAGTAGATGCCGAACAAGAGTGGACCCAGGACTGAGCCCTGTGGGACACCACTTGACAGGCTCCAGCTACTCGGACCCTGTGGGTTCTGTCACTTAGCCAGTTTGCAACCCATCTTGTGATGTATGGGTTTACATTCAAGCTGATGATTTTTTCGATGATACCCGAGTGGGGTATTGTGTCGAAGGCCTTTGCCAGGTCGAGGTAGGCTGTATGGACTGCCTTTCCCTCAATGGCCTTGGTGACTCTCGAAATAAAGTCAACCAAGTTTAAAAGGCATGATCTGCCTTTGACAAAACCTAACTGGGTTGGATCCAAAGTCTGCAAGTTCCCTATGTCTTTATTTATGAGTTCCATTATGATCCTCTCCATGGCTTTGCAGATAAGGCTCGTCAAGCTAATGGGACGGTAATTTCCAGGGTCGGTGGAGGCACCGCCCTTGTGAAGTGGGACCACAATCGCCGTGCGCCACTCCTTGGGTACGTATCCTGAGGTGAGGCTAAGATTAAACAGCTGTCCTAACTGCGGGTTTAATTCCTCATTGAGTTCGTGGAGCACCCAGCCGGGGACACCATCCGGTACCATGGATGCTGTTTTTTGCCTTGGAGAGAGCAGTTCTCACGTGGATGTTGAAGATGTTTGGGGGGGCTACAATCCTCTGGTATAGATATCTCTTTTTGGGGGGGGGGGAGTTTGCACTCAACCTGTCAGCCAGTATGTTGGCAATGTGTGTAGGTTCAGTAATCTTCACATCATTTTGAACTAATTCTGGGCATATCTGGGAGCTTCCTCCTAGGTTTCTAACATAGCTAAAGAAGGCCTTATGATTGTCTTTTGAGTCCTTGGCGATTTTTCTCAAAATTTGCCTTGGATGATTTTATGAGAGCTCTTAGTTTTTTTACTTATGATCAAAGGTGTCTTACCTTTCAAGGATTTTGCTCTATCTTGTAGTAGCTTCCTCCTTTTGTTGTAGAGCTTGTTTATGGCTGGGGTCCACCAGACTGGACGCTTGCCTTTGGTACAAAGAGTCTTAGTTTTGTTTGGGATTGCCTGATCCATGCAGTCCTGTAGGTGCTGGTAGAAGGCATTTGTAAGTGATTCAGCGGTTTGAGTAATGTTTAGCACTGGCTCAGGGGCCTTAAAGGAGACCACACTACTTTTTAGAAGTGTGAAGTCGGCTTTTGAGAAGTTTTTCACTGTGGTCTTTTTTATTTTCAGGTGGGGGCGGGATGAGGACCTCCAGCGAGATTAGTTTATGATCTGATCTCACCAGTGAGGGATATACTTCCTGTGTTGAACATTGTGATCCCATGTGCGTGATGAGATCAAGTATGTTTTCTCCTCTTGTGGGGATGGTGACTAATTGTTCCATGGCATTTGAGTTTATGAACTCCAGGAACCTTTGGGCTAGAGTGTTTGGGCTTGAGTAGTGTTCCCAGTCTATATTAGGGTAGTTGAAATCACCTAGTATGATGGTGTTTGGAGATACATTTATCCTCCAATGTTTTCAGGAAGGCCATGTGAGGTTCCTGAGTTTGAGAGGGTGGCCTGTAACATGCTACAAATTGCAGAGCAGTCTTGCCTATGGTTAATTGCACCTGGATGGTCTCCGATGCATCGTGTGTTGCCACCAACCTTGGTGTGGGTGTCCTTTATGAATATGGACACCCCCTCCTTTCTTGGTGTTGTCCGGATGATATGACGTGAAACCTGATAGTGCTCTCAGGAGCCTTGAACCAGGTTTCTGTCAGCACAGACATCGATGTTCTCCATACTGAGAAGGGCTTCGAGTGTGTGCATCTCGAGATTGAGACTTCCGGCATTGAGCAGCATTACCCTTAGTTTTTCCTTTTTTGTGTTCTAGGATGGCAGGTTTAGAATTTGCGCCTTGCCTAAAAAAGGCACTATTGGGGTGTCAAGAGCCTTTGCCAATATCCGGAAGCCTAGGGGTGACAGGTGCAAGCTGTCCCTTGCGAAGCAGCGTGGCTTGTCCAGCATGTCACCCCAGGCAGACAGACATTGGATCCCCTTTGAATGACACCAGAATTTAAGCCAATTATTACAGCTGATCATCTTATCACTGTATTGTGGCATCATTCTAGGTGAAGGTAGGATACTGCTCAAGGTCAGGGTCATACCTGCCTGGACTACATAAGAGAGCTCCTCAATGTCTCTTTTCATGTAGTCCAAGGAGGTACGTCTCAGGTCATTGACACCAGCGTGGACAATGACTGAGTCGTACTTGTACCTGCTGTTGAGAGAACTGAGTGCTTGCGTTGTGTGGCGGATTCTAGCGCCTGACACGCAGCTTACTGTGACCTTCTCCTTACTCAGTCTGGTGAGCGGGACGTCAGAGTATCTGACTATGAGAGTCTGTACCTCCCTTTCAGACACACTTCAGTACCCAGTCCACATTACTAATGTGCTGTTTCAACCTGGAGGTTTACTACAGTCACCGAATCGTGAAATATGTCTAGCAATCACCATACTCTTCTCAGGACGTTCACACTTAGCAATATTCTTTGGTATGTCAGGTATAGACATGGGTTGCGTTTCCAAGATCCCTCGTTTAGCTTTTATAACTTCCAACATCAGGTCATATATGTAGTCAAACTTTCTTTTCTCAAATATTGGTTTGGCTACCCACTCCTGTTTTGCTTTTGGGTACACCACGCGATACCTTAGCTCTCCCTTTGCTGCCGACTTCTTTGTAGGGAATCTCACCACTGCTTGCTCACGATGGACGTTCTCATTATGATCCAGGATGGCAAGTATGATTCTTGCTTTCATTCCTGCAAAACTAAAGTGCTCAAACTTGGGGCAATATTTGCATAGTAATGCATGGAACACCTCAAGATCACCAGTATGGCAGAATTTGGTGATGTGCTTCAAATCTTTAATGAGAAATTTGTTAGCAACAATTCTCTTCAATGCACTGTGACAGGCATCATCTTCTTCCAGCCACTTTGTCTCATCTCCATCGCTGAGTGGCATTTCATGTCCACAACAGGAAACCTTGCCACCATCCCAACTGTGTTGGTCAGTTACATGGTAGAGCAACGACAACCATTTCTCCTCTAGTACTACTGCATCCCCTTCACATGTTTCAGCACACCACCACAGGTGATTTGAAATACTGTGGCACCACTGCAGTAAGTCTTGCTTGCCTCTCCTTTTCCCAGCTTCAGTGATTTTCTTAGTCAAATTTTTGGTCATATGCCACACATCAAACTGATGATCCACATTTGGAAATTCTGTGCGCATCAATAACCTTATTCCAGGATGTCTGTCTGTCGCCACAAGGCTGACATTAACATTTTTATCCATCAAGTTTTCATGCACTTCTTAAAAGCTTTCTTCTCCAGTGCCACTGAGGATACACCTCGGCTGACCTGCTCCAGGCAGAAATCTACAATGAATCCAGAATCCAGGTCCATCATGCTGTAGCAGCAGTACTTTGCAGAATAGCCTGGACTATCACACCGCCCATCTCCAGCTAACCTGATTTCCTTACCCATTGCATCTTCTAGCAGACGAGACTGATGCTGTGTCCAAGTATGCTGCAAAGCGGGAATAAATACTCCCGTTGAATCAAATAGAATGTGGTTTCACTGATAAATTCAAGTCCTAGATAAGCACTGAATCGCGCTATATGTGCATATGTACTTCCACTGAAAAGTACAGACGATGCCAGTAGAAGATTGCCAGCTGGCATTCGGCCAATTAAGGGCTGACTTTCCCAATGGAGAACTTCATGTCCACTAATGCATGAAACATTCACTGAGACATAGGATCCCAACTTCACTTTCCTCAGTTCCACAGCAGAGGTGTGGCATTGTGGACAGGTCAGTTTCAGCAACAGGCAATCCAGGCAGGACTCAAAGACAATGAACTTTGATTCTCCAACCATTTTCTCATCTTCGTCCTGTTCCAGCACTGTGTCTTCGATCTCTGTCGTAGACAAGTTGTCAGAAGTGTACAACCAGTCTGGATCCTTTTCCACATCATCTGTCCACTGAGAAAGTGAGGAGCTGCTATGCATGCTCGTGTTATGCATGCTAGTGTTATGGACGTCCTTTCGTAGCTTGACCGGAGTACTGCAATGTGTCATCTCCGCAGCAATGTATGCACTAGAGCTACATGTGGCCTCTTCAGTGCACCTTTGGTCCTTTTTGTCCTTTTCATTGGGACATCTAATCTCAATCAGGTGCTGATTGGCATTATTGAAACTGTGTTGTGGTCTGTCTGCACTCAATTCTGTTTGTACATCCTTCGATTTTTTTAAAATATGTGTGGTCTAACAGTGGTGAGACTCCTACTTCTGGAACCTGTACAGCTGCATCAATCATAGTGCGTGGTACTGTTTCAAGGTCCTTTAGCTTCACTTGAATTCCTATGCTGCTACCTTTCTTTTGGGGAAACTTTGTCTGACATGCGACTGTACTCTGACTGCAAATCCCAGTCTCCATTGCGTATACTTCCATGTTTTCGACTACTTCTTCATACAGATCAGTTGCTTGAACCTAAAATCACATAAGTGTTAATCAGTCAATGCATGACTAATGACAAAGTTAACTACAGACACTATGATAACAGGATAAGCATTTTGATTGCCGACATCCGGACTCAAAGTCAAGGGAGTCACAATGAACTACATAAAAATTTTGTAATTTACACTATTACTCAGCCAACCACAAACTGAATGCTTATCCAGTATCGCATATTACTGTAGGTTTTCACCTAAACTTACTTCCACACATTCTTGATGCGCTTGACAGTCTTCCATTCGGTCTTCCACAGTGTTTCTTGACGCATCATCTGCATCCCTTTGATTCTGTAGCAGCACATGCTTCCTCTGCAAGATATACAAAAAGTAAGGCACATTAAAATTAGACATTCACCGGAGTAGTGAGTAATTTGTGCGCTGAAGAGGTAATACAATTACTCACCTTGCGTTGCACAGACCGTTGCTCTGTCATAATGTCTTGCAATGTAGGCTGCGTTTTACTCAGAAGGTCTTCAATAAGCTGCATGAAAAAAGTACATCCAATTAACTGTTGCAATTTGAAACACATGCAGTGCCAGTATCTCAGTACGCAAACGTCAGTTGACTCATTAAACCTTTCATTGATCCACTGATACTCACATTCTGCTGCTGTTTCTGCTGCAACCGATGTACTGAAGATGTCCGTGTCTTGCTGTTCGAAAGTGAAAAACAGATGGTACTGCCGCTTTTATTAATCTCCGTATTGGTCGCTTGGGTCTCATCTCATCAGGAAGTAGCTGTTGCTGGTAGTCAAGGTGAAACTGGCTCTGCTCAAAGTGTTGAGAGCAGAGGAAATGTCGTGGCTTTGCACTACCCAAAACTTCCTTAACAAACTTTGGTATGCTACCAACATCTCTACCACAGTTAATCACCCACTGTCTACACAGGTTGATATCCCGTGGAAACCGATGGAATGATACCCCCCGTGGCAGATTGTCTTGGCGCATACTACAGTTGATTGCAAAGCAGGAAGGCATTTTGACGATCACCTAATAATAGAAATTACTATATCAAATCATACAATACACACAATTCATGCTAAACTAGTTACACATTAATATTCATACAACCTGTACGACTTAATGGTTAAAAATCAATGTGCAATGACATATCCAAATTTAATAATGGCTGCTTGTGTGACAGTCATGCAATGCATTTTTTAGTGTCACTTGCATCCGCCTTCTCTCTGCAATCAAAGTGTATCCTCACTTGCAGCCTTTACACGACACATGGAAGTCTGCATTGACTCAGATTTAAACTGGGTCACTGTAAACATCTACTTTTGTGCATGAGCAATGTGAAAGCATTTTTCATTGAGGTGAATATCTCCCATTACCACAA
>NC_056733.1:1911128369-1911279857 GCF_019279795.1 Protopterus annectens
GAGAGAGAGAGACACAGACAGAGAGAGAGAGACACAGACAGAGAGACACACAGACAGAGAGAGAGAGAGAGACAGAGACAGAGAGAGAGAGAGAGAGAGAGACACTGACAGACAGAGAGAGAGACACTGACAGACAGAGAGAGAGACACTGACAGACAGAGAGAGAGACACTGACAGACAGAGAGAGACACTGACAGACAGACACTGACAGACACTGACAGACACTGACAGACATAGGCACAGAGACACTGACAGACACAGAGAGAGACACTGACAGACAGAGAGAGACACTGACAGACAGAGAGAGACACTGACAGACAGAGAGAGAGAGAGATACACACTGACAGACAGAGAGACAGAGACACACTGACAGACAGAGAGAGACAGAGACACACTGACAGACAGAGAGACACACTGACAGAGAGAGACAGAGAGACACACTGACAGACAGAGAGAGACAGAGAGACGCACTGACAGAGAACGTACTTGTTTGTCCACTGCGGTAGTTGATAACACCCTCTACGCCGACACAGAAGCCTGAATATAGTTTTTAAATTGTGTGTATAAAGGCATGCCGAGTCAAACTGTGGGTGCACAGTTATGCATGCATTGTCTCCTGAAGTTGAAGTGACTTCTGCCCATTTCTCAATTGCTCTCGGAGAAGACACACAACATAGGCATTCGAGTGACGTGGGCATCATTGTGCATTTCCCACATAGGCACCATGTCATACTTGACAGACTGCTGTAATCAGGGTCCGGCGAAGGCGGTTGATGCTGACCACTGTTGCACAAACGGCGCTGCTTCCTTGGCTCGCCAGGTCGATACCTTGGTTCAAACTGATATCCCTGTCTTGCACTATTTTGACTGTGCCCTGCCATGAGTACTGTTACAATGTGGGAGAGAAGAGCCAAAGGAAATGCATGAGAATTCTCAAATGCAAAATACACGTGTTCAGTGTTCCCAATATTGCATGCATGTACACATCCATATATATGACAGCCTGGAGGAGAAATCACCCTCACTGAAGACACCATTGACAGTGTTTCAGTTTTGGGCAAAGTAAACTATATCTAACACAAGCCATGAAATCATAGCACTAGAGGAAATAAAGTGACTCCACACAGACAGACTCCACACACACACACAGACAGACTCCACACACACACACACACACACACACAGACTCCACACACACACACAGACTCCACACACACACACACACACACACACACAGACTCCACACACACACACACAGACTCCACACACACACACACACACACACACAGACTCCACACACACACACACAGACTCCACACACACACACACACACAGACTCCACACACACACACACACACACACACAGACTCCACACACACACACACACACACAGACTCCACACACACACACACACACAGACTCCACACACACACACACACACACAAACACACACACACACACACTCACACACATACTCACACAAACAGACAGACAGACACACACACACACACACACACACACACACACACACACACACACACACACACAGACAGACCCACACACACACACACACAGACAGACCCACACACACACACACACAGACAGACCCACACACACACACACACAGACAGACCCACACACACACACACACAGACAGACTCCACACACACACACACACACACACACACACACACACACACACAGACAGACTCACACACACACACACACACACAGACAGACTCCACACACACACACACACACACACAGACTCCACACACACACACACACAGACAGACTCCACACACACACACACACACACACACACAGACAGACTCACACACACACACACACACAGACACACACACACAGACACAAACAGACTCACACACACACACACACACACACAGACAGACTCCACACACACACACACAGACAGACTCCACACACACACACAGACAGACTCCACACACACACACACAGACAGACTCCACACACACACACAGACAGACTCCACACACACACACAGACAGACTCCACACACACACACACAGACAGACTCCACACACACACACAGACAGACTCCACACACAGACTCCACACACTCTTCTCTAGACCCTTAGTTTATCCGTCGGCATATATTTTGTCGAGGTACAGGACAACAAGGTAAGACTGTGGCTGACCAAGTACACAGAAGACTGCAAACTGGGTGCAATAATTGACTCACCAGCAGACAAGCTTCCACCAAAAGGGGCCTCATAGCAACAGACAACTGGTGCCCCAGCCATGGCCTCAAGCTACATGACAAACTGTATAGTCATCCCCTTTGGAAAAATAAATAAGTGAACACAAATTTAGTCTTCCCTCAGGATCATAATTGAGTACAATGCCACTTTTGTGATGTACCTTACCAAACACCTGCAGCAACTGGAAAGACACCAAAAGTACCTCAACAAGAGGATGAAAGGGCTCAAACAGATGCCATATGCTACCTGGTTAAATAAACACCAGCTCTAGGTCAGTGGCATACTGCCTGTTCAGAGGTGATCTGTGTGTGATGTATAAATCCATGTCCAACCCGTAATTAGTGGACATGCTGTACCTCAGAAAATCCAAATCACATGGAGGTACGTGCTAGAGACTAACCTCAGCATTGAAATACGACATGCTGGAGGGACAGATTCATAAGAGGCTCCCTTCACTGTGTAATAAAATCCAAGTACATGTAAGGTAGAGTCCCTCATTGACTCTTCAAGAAGAATGTTGATGAGTAGATGTGGGATCCTAGGTTTAGACCGGGTATCACTTCTGTGTTACTGTTAGACAGAGCACAGTATACTAACCTTGAAAAAGGCCATAGCAAAATTAATTTAAAACGGGTGTCGATAGCCAAACAACTTCTCCATAGGATTATAAATTACCTAGGGCAGATAGCCTAGCACTAACCTATGCACTAACTCCAGTTATTCTGGACAGGGGCATGTACACGACGCGTGAACGGTCACACACTTACATTACATTTGGCCAGCATTACACAGAGAACGAAACTGACGCATGGATGCTCGCAGATAAACAGTCCAATTTTCAATTTACCAAATGCCAGCATTACAGTGAAATAAAATGAGTAATTATAAAAAATCATTCTACCATACAGCCCCCATAATATAATATAGCAATAAATACGAAAGAGCTACAGTAATCAATTAACAGCAGCAAACAGGGTAGCACATGCGCACACAAAAGGTATACAATCTATCAATGTGCAGTCAGACACTTGCGAGCACAATATAAGGTCTAGTAGTACAGAGGCTCCATGTATAATTAACATTGGACTTAATTATGAAGACTTACCTTACTAAGTAAGAAAAAATTAAGTCAAGCTGCAGGCAATGCAAACAGTGTTGAGGTCTTGAATCACGTCGACAGGATACACTCACTAAGAAAAAGAGTTCCACACGTTAGTCGGTCCATTTTATTGTGGGTAAGAGTGTGATGGTCAAGGCACCTCATACATCACAAGATGGGTGCCTCATCTATACAGCATTCACATCAGGCTGTGGTTACATCAATTTGTGGGGGGGGGGGGTTCTACTGAAGAGTACACCAAGAGCTATGGCAGATATGACTGCATCATTTCCGAGCCCGCTCGACTATTTCTAGCTTATGGTTTAAAACAGAAACTCACAGTACGTAAACGTAAATAGGCTACTAGGTAAAACAGTAGAGTGGATTATTTGGTAAAGCTGCGTTGTTTACTTTCTAATCAGGTATCAAATAACTGCGATTAGATGCACACCAGGTTGAGCAATCTAGTTTAATATCCCGTTCTCCTTAAATGCAGTAAATCTAGACAAGGCAAATTTTATCTGGGGGGACATGTAAACAGTACTAAAAGTTGATCTGTTAAAAACTGAGACAGGTGATCAAACAAGTCCTGCTTTGGCATGCATCTTTCGCAAGGTTATGAAGGATGAACTGTCTCGGCGACTAACTTTATCTTGGAAAATTACAGAAAAGCACAAATTTTGAGAGAACAAACCCAAAAACAAGAAGCATTAATTGGAGTCTCACACAGCCACACTGACAGACTTGCCCCCTTTGCCTGCAGTCACACTCTTGATCCACCTCTGCTCGCTTGCAGTCACACACACACTAGCCCCCTCGCTTGCAGTCACACACAAACACTAGCCCCCTCGCATACAGTCACACACCCAAGCCCGAAATGAGCATGCTTGTTTAGTCTTTTTTTTTGTTGCCATTTTCTGGTTTCATTCCCATTTAAGCACTAGTAGAACAGGTAATAAGCAACCTCAAGTCCACTGAAAAGGCTGGAAAATTCAGAGAGTAGACAATTCATTTTTTGCAATCGATTCTGAATTTGAAAGTCATAAATACATAGTTATTTGTCAAGGTGGACACAATACACAACTTGAAAGTAAATCTGAATGAAACCAGAATAGAAAAAACTCACTAGAGACATGGTCAGTTCACTTTAAACCCCATAGTCAAGAGTACAAAAGATGGATAACTCATGGGTACTGTTTTTTTTTGGTAAGGTTATATCAAAGATTCTTTGAAAAAAGACTGCAGCTGATTGAATAAATTCCAGCAAAAAAAAAAAAATTAAAATTAAAAAAAAGCACTAGTAGGCACTGCCTGCTTCAGATTGAGATGTTGCTTGAAGTATTTCAGTTTAACAGAAAACATTGAAATCATAAGCTTTGGAAGGCTCAGCTTGGATTTGACAAAGGAAGGTAAACAGAAAATGTGCTGTTATTGGCAAAACTACTAGTAACTGTAAACTTGAATCATTCAGTCCTTAAACATTTCTTAGAGCTAGGTCGAAAACAGATCAAAATTGCGTTCTCATGCAATAGTGACATTATCCAGATTCTCAGATGTATCCCACAAATTGTCTGAGGGTCACAGGTGTTACCCTTTAGCATTCACAGTGCAAGTAATAACAGTCACATCTTGGGAAGACAGCAATTTCCCACACAGGTGAGACAAATTGTATTGGTGGTACCACATCCTTCAAACATTTCTTTCTAAGATAGCAAGTTCACCCTTTAAAATGTCTTATTCATAGTTGCTTGTAACTCCAATAGTGAAAAGTACAATATAAATGTTGCTTTCACAAGGAATCTATTTCCATCAAGTAGTACACACACTGTTCTAGAACTGAGCCTCTATCTGCATAGGTATGTTATAAAAGCCAGTACTCCATGTACTTGCTGCAGGAGAACTCACAGCATTACAAGCCCCATAACCATTTCACTACCATGCAGTGACAATCTCTGATGATGTATCATTGTCCAACATAAAAATGTATAATAATAATTACATAAAATGATGTTTATGTAATATCATATTCCTATAATGTTGCATCAGAGACTATCCATAGGAAACTAAGTGGGTAAAACTGCCTTCCAGTTTAGAGCCTGCTACAGACCACGCTCCCAAACACAGGAACCCCACTCGGCCTTCCTGAGAACACTGGAAAATATGAAGGTCTCCCCAAACACCATTATATTGGGCGAATTCAACTACCCAAACAGACTGAGCATTACTGTAGCTCCAACACCCGAGCCCAAAGCTTCCTAGAATTTATAAACTCAAATGCTATGGAACAACTTGTTACCACTCCCACAAGAGGGGAAAACATACTGGACCTGATCATTACCAACATGGGGACTACCAGAAGTGTATCCCTCACTGGTAAGATCAGACCATAAAATAATCTCACTGGATATTCACATCCCGACCCCACCCCCTGCCGGAACATTTTAACCAAGCGCCCGGACTAAATACATAAACGGTCAAAAAATACCAGTGCTCCATCGAAGTCATAAAAATAATATACACATACTTGTGCTGTGATCATAAACTACAGTATGAAGTATAGGTACGACTGCACTTAGCTTATAACATTTCTTGTATTGTTAAATATTCTGTAACTTTCATTTCTTTAAAAGTACTGATCTCGATCTGGAAACAGACTTTACGACATTTGACTTTAAATGAAATAGTTCACAATTAAAAAATGGTTGCAGACACACACACACACTAGCCCCCTTGGTTGCAGTCACACACACACACACACACACACACACACACACACACACACTAGCCCCCTTGGTTGCAGTCACACACACACACACACACACACACACTTGCCCCCTTGGCTGCAGTCACACACACACACTTTCCCCCTTGCTTGCAGTTGCCCACATACAGACATGCACACACTTGTCCCCTTGCCTGCAGTCACACACAAGCACACACACTTGCCCCATTCCTAGCAGTCACACTTGCCCACACTTGCCCCCTTGCTTGAAGTCAGACAGATACACACACATATAATTATATTGCTTGTACAATGCAGTAAAGTTTTATTGGGCGTTTTAATTGGGTTAAAATATTCCAGAAAACAGTGAAACTATATGCATGCACCCATAAAGACAGTACTACCCAATTCAGAACATTTCCATCACAAGTCTAGTCAAACTCAAGTAGAGTAAAACAAGCAGCACTAAATGAAAACCACTTCTCCTTGGACTACAGTTCTAATTATAATTTATATTCAGCTTTATTAAACTACCAAGTAACATAGCCAAGCAACGTGCTGCAACTAGCAATTGCTGTGATACCCCCCCACTTGTAGAAATGTTGGTTATCCAAAACAAATCTGCTGGCTGAAAACAGCTATCTACTGGCTTCATGGGTAAAACATGATCACAGTAAAAAATTAAAAGCCAACATGACATCAGCTCAGAATACACTGCAATGAGTATGTCACAATTTGAAATGTCTCAGGCTGAGAGCGATGGTGCTGACATGTCATACCTATGAACCTCAGTGCACTAAATCTGGACTAAGCCATACGTAAGTGGGAGAAATGTAGAAGTATAAGTAGAAATTTCAAATATTGCTCTTACAAACTTTGAAAGATCATCCAACAGTAGGTCTTGCATTATGAATTTTCGAAAGGGTATGAAATGTGAAACTGCAATGTCAGCCATTATTTTCTATATTCATTCTATAATGTTTTGCCACCAATGGTCCACAAAAAAAATCACATCATTATGTGAAATGGTCCGAACAATGTGAATCAAGCAGATAAATTGCCCCCTTGCTGGCAGCCAGCCAGACTCCCTGACTGACTGGCAGACAGACCCCCGACTGACTGGCAGACAGACCCCCGACTGACTGGCAGCTGCCAGCCAGCCAGACTCCCGACTGACTGGCGACTGACTGACAGACAGACTCCCGACTGACTGGCGACTGACTGACAGACAGACTCCCGACTGACTGGCGACTGACTGGCAGACAGACCCCCGACTGACTGGCAGACAGACCCCCGACTGACTGGCAGACAGACCCCCGACTGACTGGCAGACAGACCCCCGACTGACTGGCAGACAGACCCCCGACTGACTGACAGACAGACCCCCGACTGACTGACAGACAGACCCCCGACTGACTGACAGACAGACCCCCGACTGACTGACAGACAGACCCCCGACTGACTGACAGACAGACCCCCGACTGACTGACAGACAGACTCCCGACTGACTGACTGACTGACTGACAGACAGACTCCCTGACTGACTGACAGACAGACCCCCTGACTGACTGACAGACTCCCTGACTGACTGACAGACCCCCTGACTGACAGACCCCCTGACTGACTGACAGACTACCGCCCCCCTGACTGACTGACAGACTACCGCCCCCCTGACATCTCAGATGCTCAGGTAAGAGCCGCCCTCTCCAAAGCAAAGAACATAGCATCAATGGGACCAGACTGTGTCCCGGGCTGCATCCTACATCAAATCCAAGAAGAGCTAAACTACAGGATGTGCATAAAGTGGTGTACAGCAACAGTGGTCCCTCTCCATAAAGGTGGTGCCTCAACGGATTTTGCAAACTATCTGCCCATAAGCCTGACTAGCTTGGTCTGCAAAGCTATGGAAATGATCATGGACCTCATAAATAAAGATAGTGGACCTACAGACACTGGATCCTACCCAGTTCGGCTTTAAGGGCAGATCCTGTCTCTAAAACCTGGCTGATTTCTTTGAAACAGTCACCAAGGCCATTGACGAGGGGAAGGTGGTCCACACAGCCTACCTGGTCCTCGCAAATGCCTTCGATACAATACCCCATCTCTGGCATTATGAATAAGCTCACCAGCTTAAACAAACACCTATGTCACTAGATGGATTGCAAACTAACTCAAGGACAGAACCCACATGGTTAGAATAGCTGGAGCCATGTCAGATTCCAAACCAGTTACAAGTGGTGTCCCACAAGGCTCAGTCATGTGACCTCTCTTGTTCGGTATATATATCTCGGAGGTACAGGCCAACGTAAACAATTAATAAACCAAAGTATTAGTGCTTTAATTTATACCTCTGACAGACGTCCTTTATAAAAAACTCAAGTGAGTCAATTAGCATGTCTTACAGTATGACTTTAACATATGAAACAGTAGGTAATAAGAGATGACATTTCAAATTCATCCACAAACTGCAATTTAAAAGAAGGTGAGTCATATTTAAAAGAAGCAAAGCTACCAAAGAATTATTTAATTTTCACAAACAAAATGGGTACAGTTATGGACTAACAATGCAGCATACAAACGTAGCTACGATACACAAGCCAAAAACATTGCTAACCCAAATTATGCTCCACCTTCAAACTTAATCTCAAAGGCCAATAATACAAATTATGCCAGTTAGAGGCACACCTGATA
Organism: Protopterus annectens; assembly: GCF_019279795.1. Taxonomy (NCBI): domain Eukaryota; kingdom Metazoa; phylum Chordata; order Ceratodontiformes; family Protopteridae; genus Protopterus; species Protopterus annectens. The sequence continues at coordinate 1,911,137,125 of NC_056733.1, forward strand.
AATGTGTAAACTAGTAACCCTCCGGTTTTCTTACAAGTTTTTGACCTAATTTCACACTGACATCTCACCCAAAATATAAATGACACTAGTTACATTTTTCAAACATGTCACAACAAAGTTATCTAAAATTTAAATAAACTAGTTACTGTACACATAAAATAAAAAACAACAACTCAAATGAGCAAATGTAAAATATACAATCAAGTGTATGTGATTCTCTCTCTCCATGCCCCCTCTCTCTCTCTCTATCCCCCCTCTCTCTCTCTCTCTATCCTCCCTCTCTCTCTCTCTCTATCCTCCCTCTCTCTCTCTCTATCCTCCCTCTCTCTCTCTCTATCCTCCCTCTCTCTCTATCCTCCCTCCCTCTCTCTCTCTATCCTCCCTCCCTCTCTCTCTCTATCCTCCCTCCCTCTCTCTCTATCCTCCCTCTCTCTCTCTATCCTCCCTCTCTCTCTCTATCCTCCCTCTCTCTCTCTCTATCCTCCTCTCTCTATCTATCCTCCCTCTCTCTCTCTATCTATCCTCCCTCTCTCTCTCTATCTATCCTCCCTCTCTCTCTCTATCCTCCCTCTCTCTCTCTATCTATCCTCCCTCTCTCTATCTATCCTCTCTCTCTATCTATCCTCTCTCTATCTATCCTCTCTCTCTATCTATCCTCTCTCTCTATTCTATTCTATCTATTATATCTATATCACACCCATTTCTAAAAATGCTACTCCAGTAAAAGAAAGTTTTCTCCCTGTAGTCCAACCACAACAGTACCACATACAATGAAAATAAGACTTTGGTTGCAGTCTTGCCCTTACCTGTCTGTTTACAAACTAGTCTTCCTTCTAGTAACTGTCACATGACTTAGGAGTGTTCACTGCATAGTAGAATTTTCCAATTCTAGTTCCAGGGTCAAAAAAAAAAAAAAAAAAAGACTCAAACCTTAGGTACTGAATGTAGTTAATTGTTTGGTGTGTTTTACATATCAGATACCCATGTTTATGCATGAGGCCAAAATTGTGGTTTGCAACTGCAGGTCAGATTGAGAAACACTGAATAAGCAACTCCAACCATAAAACTTCAATGCAACTCAAAATACATCCATCCATCTCACATTTTTCCAATTTTTGCACAAGCAGTCAGGGTGTCACTTCAGTGACAATCTAGAGTAGAGCAATGCTCTACAAGGCAAGGTGGATAACGCTGCTGCAGTGGTTCTTCCATGCCACACACACACACACACACACACACACACCTATGGCCAATTAGGACAATTAGGAGCATCCAATCCACCTACTGCTGCATATGTTTTAATGTGGGAGGAAACCTGAGCACTTGGAGGAAACCCACACTACCATAGGGCGGACAGACTCCATACAGAAAGCAGCTCAGCCAATAATCGGACAAGTGAACCTCTTGCTGTGAGCTGACAACATCTGTTGTGCCACTGTGCCCCACCCCCCCCCCAAGACATAATGTTTAATTTCCATTAGTACAGGTAATCAAAAGTTGCCCTTCCAAAAGCACAGACTTTCTTGCCAAATACAGAACAGTAGGAAACCACAGTACTTTTACTTCAACTTGAAGCTGAAATATTATAAAGTAAATGTTCTTTGAACCACAATGAACTTGGTGTTCCAATAAAATTGTGTTTGGATGGTAAAAAAAACTTGAAATCAACCAGCATAGCAGCTCTCCTTCATGCCATTTTGATGTGAAACAAAATTTTAAATAGCTACGTACAGGAATGTATAGACATCAACACTGCTGTTATCCATGCAATCGAGAAAGACAGGCGGAGAACTTTAATATAACATCAGCGACTTGTTCTCTAACCCACATTTCAACACACACACTAGCCACCCCTTGCTTGCAGTCACACACACACACTAGTCCCCTTGGTTGCAGTCACTCACACACTAGCCACCTTGGTTGCAGTCACACACACACACTAGCCACCTTGGTTGCAGTCACTCACAGTAGCCCCCCTGGCTTGCAGTCTCACACACACACACACACACTAGCCCCCTTGCTTGCAGTCACACACACACTAGTCCCCTTGGTTGCACTCACACAGACACACATACAATAGCCATCTCCCATTTTTCCAATTTGTGCACATGGGGTGAGGCAGGCAACAGTGAAAATGTAGAGTAAAGGTCTACAAAGGCAGGTGGCTAACGCTGCTGCAGTGGTTCTTCCATGAAAAACACACACACACACACACACACACACACACACACACACACAACTATGGCCAATTGGGACCATCCAATCCACCTACTGCTGCATAGCTTTTAATGTGGAAGGAAACCTGAACACCTGGAGGAAAGCCACACTACCACAGGCAGGACACACAGAAAGCACCTCAGACAAGAATCAAACAAGTGAACACATTGCTGTGAGCCGACAACTCCCATCTGTTGTGCCACCGCCAAGACAACATCATGTTAAATTTCCATTAGTACAGGTAATCAAAAGTAGCCCTTCCAAAAGCACAGACATTCTTGCCAAATACAGACAAACAGTAGGAAACCACAGTACTTTTACTTCAACTTGAAGCTGAAATATTATAAAGTAAATGCTCTTTGCACCACAATGAACTTGGTGTTCCAATAAAATTGTGTTTGGAAGGTAAAAAAAACTTGAAATCAACCAGCATAGCAGCTCTCCTTCGTGCCATTTTGATGTAAAACAAAATTTTAAATAGCTACGTACAGGAATGTATAGACATCAGTACTGCTGTTATCCATGCAATCGAGAAAGACTGGCGGATAACTTGAATATAACGTAAGCGACTTGTTTTCTAACCCACATTTCACAGACACACTAGCCCCCCCTTGCTTGCAGTCACACACACACACACTAGCCCCCTTGCTTGCAGTCACACACACACACACACACACACTAGCCCCCTTGCTTGCACTCACACACACACTAGCCCCCTTGCTTGCACTCACACACACACACACTAGCCCCCTTGCTTGCACTCACACACACACACTAGCCCCCTTGCTTGCACTCACACACACACACACTAGCCCCCTTGCTTGCACTCACACACACACACACACACACACACACTAGCCCCCTTGCTTGCACTCACACACACACACTAGCCCCCTTGCTTGCACTCACACACACACACACACACACACACACACTAGCCCCCTTGCTTGCACTCACACACACACTAGCCCCCTTGCTTGCACTCACACACACACACTAGCCCCCTTGCTTGCACTCACACACACACACTAGCCCCTTGCTTGCACTCACACACACACTAGCCCCCTTGCTTGCACACACACACACACACACACACACACTAGCCCCTTGCTTGCACACAAACACACACACACAGCCCCTGCTTGCACCCACACACACACACACACACCCTTGCTTGCACTCACACACACACTAGCCTCTTGCTTGCATTCACACACACACACTAGCCCCTTGCTTGCACTCACACACACTAGCCCCTTGCTTGCACTCACACACACACACACACACACACACACACACACACACACTAGCCCCCCCTTGCTTGCACTCACACACACACTAGCCCCCCCTTGCTTGCACTCACACACACACTAGCCCCTCCTTGCTTGCACTCACACACACACTAGCCCCTGCTTGCACTCACACACACACTAGCCCCTTGCTTGCACTCACACACACTAGACCCCTTGCTTGCACTCACACACACTAGCCCCCTTGCTTGCACTCACACACACACACAAGCCATCTCCCATTTTTCCAATTTGTGCACATGGGTGAGGCAGGCAACAGTGACAATCTATAGCAAAGGTCTACAAAGGCAGGTGGCTAACGCTGCTGCAGTGGTTCTTCCATGAAACACACACACAACTATGGCCAATTGTGACCATCCAATGCACCTACTGCTGCATAGCTTTTAATGTGGAAGGAAACCTGAACACCTGTAGGAAAGCCACACTACCACAGGCAGGACACACAGAAAGCACCTCAGACAAGAATCAAACAAGTGAACACATTGCTGTGAGCCGACAACTCCCATCTGTTGTGCCACCGTGCCCCCCCCCCCGCCAAGACAACATCATGTTAAATTTCCATTAGTACAGGTAATCAAAAGTAGCCCTTCCAAAAGCACAGACATTCTTGCCAAATACAGACAAACAGTAGGAAACCACAGTACTTTTACTTCAACTTGAAGCTGAAATATTATAAAGTAAATGCTCTTTGCACCACAATGAACTTGGTGTTCCAATAAAATTGTGTTTGGATGGTAAAAAAAAAACTTGAAATCAACCAGCATAGCAGCTCTCCTTCGTGCCATTTTGATGTTAAACAAAATTTTAAATAGCTACGTACAGGAATGTATAGACATCAGTACTGCTGTTATCCATGCAATCGAGAAAGACTGGCGGATAACTTGAATATAACGTAAGCGACTTGTTTTCTAACCCACATTTCACAGACACACTAGCCCCCCCTTGCTTGCAGTCACACACACACACACACACACACACACACACACACACACTAGCCCCCCCTTGCTTGCACTCACACACACACTAGCCCCCTTGCTTGCAGTCACACACACACTAGTCCCCTTGGTTGCACTCACACAGACACACACACAATAGCCATCTCCCATTTTTCCAATTTGTGCACATGGGATGAGGCAGGCAACAGTGAAAATGTAGAGTAAAGGTCTACAAAGGCAGGTGGCTAACGCTGCTGCAGTGGTTCTTCCATGAAAAACACACACACACACACACACACACACACAACTATGGCCAATTGGGACCATCCAATCCACCTACTGCTGCATAGCTTTTAGTGTGGAAGGAAACCTGAACACCTGTAGGAAAGCCACACTAACACAGGCAGGACACAGACTCCATACAGAAAGAACCTCAGCCAAGAATCGAACAAGTGAACACGTTGCTGTGAGGTGACAACACCATCTGTTGTGCCCCCCCCCCCCGCCAAGACAACATCATGTGAAATTTCCATTAGTACAGGTAATCAAAAGTTACCCTTCCAAAAGCAGACATTCCTGCCAAATACAGAAACAGCAGGAAACCACAGTACTTTTAATACAACTTGAAGCTGAAATATTATAAAGTAAATGCTCTTTGCACCATAATGTACTTGGTGTTCCAATAAAATTATGTTTCGATGGTAAAAAATAAACTTGAAATCAACCAGCATAGCAGCTCTCCTTCATGCCATTTTGATGTAAAACAAAATTTTATATAGCTACGTACAGGAATGTATAGACATTAGCACTGCTGTTATCCATGCAATTGAGAAAGACTGGCGGAGAACTTGAATTTAACGTCAGCGACTTGTTCTCTAACCCACATTTCAACACACATACACTAGCCCCCCCTTGCTTGCAGTCACACACACACAGACTAGCCCCCTTGCTTGCAGGCACACAGACTAGCCCCCTTGCTTGCAGACACACAGACTAGCCCCCTTGCTTGCAGACACACACACACACACTAGCCCCCTTGCTTGCACTCACACACACACACTAGCCCCCTTGCTTGCACTCACACACACACACACTAGCCCCCTTGCTTGCACTCACACACACACACTAGCCCCCCCTTGCTTGCACTCACACACACACACTAGCCCCCTTGCTTGCAGTCACACACACACACACTAGCCCCTTGCTTGCACTCACACACACACACACACTAGCCCTCCCTTGCTTGCACTCACACACACACACACTAGCCCCCTTGCTTGCACTCACACACACACACTAGCCCCCTTGCTTGCAGGCACACAGACACAGACTAGCCCCCTTGCTTGCACTCACACACACACACTAGCCCCCTTGCTTGCACTCACACACACACACTAGACCCCTTGCTTGCACTCACACACACACACACACACTAGACCCCTTGCTTGCACTCACACACACACACTAGACCCCTTGCTTGCACTCTCACACACACACTAGCCCCCTTGCTTGCACTCACACACACACACTAGCCCCCTTGCTTGCACTCACACACACACACACACACTAGCTCCCTTGCTTGCACTCACACACACACTAGCCCCCTTGCTTGCACTCACACACACACACTAGCCCCCTTGCTTGCACTCACACACACACACTAGCCCCCTTGCTTGCACTCACACACACACACTAGCCCCCTTGCTTGCACTCACACACACACTAGCCCCCTTGCTTGCACTCACACACACACACTAGCCCCCTTGCTTGCACTCACACACACACACACTAGCCCCCTTGCTTGCACTCACACACACAAGCCATCTCCCATTTTTCCAATTTGTGCACATGGGTGAGGCAGGCAACAGTGACAATTTATAGCAAAGGTCTACAAAGGCAGGTGGCTAACGCTGCTGCAGTGGTTCTTCCATGAAACACACACAACTATGGCCAATTGTGACCATCCAATGCACCTACTGCTGCATAGCTTTTAATGTGGAAGGAAACCTGAACACCTGTAGGAAAGCCACACTACCACAGGCAGGACACAGAAAGCACCTCAGACAAGAATCAAACAAGTGAACACATTGCTGTGAGCCAACTCCCATCTGTTGTGCCACCGTGCCCCCCCCCCCCGCCAAGACAACATCATGTTAAATTTCCATTAGTACAGGTAATCAAAAGTAGCCCTTCCAAAAGCACAGACATTCTTGCCAAATACAGACAAACAGTAGGAAACCACAGTACTTTTACTTCAACTTGAAGCTGAAATATTATAAAGTAAATGCTCTTTGCACCACAATGAACTTGGTGTTCCAATAAAATTGTGTTTGGAAGGTAAAAAAAAACTTGAAATCAACCAGCATAGCAGCTCTCCTTCGTGCCATTTCGATGTTAAACAAAATTTTAAATAGCTACGTACAGGAATGTATAGACATCAGTACTGCTGTTATCCATGCAATCGAGAAAGACTGGCGGATAACTTGAATATAACGTAAGCGACTTGTTTTCTAACCCACATTTCACAGACACACTAGCCCCCCCTTGCTTGCAGTCACACACACACACTAGCCCCCTTGGTTGCAGTCACACACACACACACACACACACACACACACACACACACACACTAGCCACCTTGGTTGCAATCACTCACACTAGCCCCCCTGGCTTGCAGTCTCACACACACTAGTCCCCTTGGTTGCACTCACACAGACACACACACAATAGCCATCTCCCATTTTTCCAATTTTTGCACATGGGATGAGGCAGGCAACAGTGAAAATGTAGAGTAAAGGTCTACAAAGGCAGGTGGCTAACGCTGCTGCAGTGGTTCTTCCATGAAAAACACACACACACACACACACACAACTATGGCCAATTGGGACCATCCAATCCACCTACTGCTGCATAGCTTTTAGTGTGGAAGGAAACCTGAACACCTGTAGGAAAGCCACACTAACACAGGCAGGACACAGACTCCATACAGAAAGAACCTCAGCCAAGAATCGAAGTGAACACGTTGCTGTGAGGTGACAACACCATCTGTTGTGCCCCCCCCCCCCGCCAAGACAACATCATGTGAAATTTCCATTAGTACAGGTAATCAAAAGTTACCCTTCCAAAAGCTAACATTCCTGCCAAATACAGAAACAGCAGGAAACCACAGTACTTTTAATACAACTTGAAGCTGAAATATTATAAAGTAAATGCTCTTTGCACCATAATGTACTTGGTGTTCCAATAAAATTATGTTTCGATGGTAAAAAATAAACTTGAAATCAACCAGCATAGCAGCTCTCCTTCATGCCATTTTGATGTAAAACAAAATTTTATATAGCTACGTACAGGAATGTATAGACATTAGCACTGCTGTTATCCATGCAATTGAGAAAGACTGGCGGAGAACTTGAATTTAACGTCAGCGACTTGTTCTCTAACCCACATTTCAACACACATACACTAGCCCCCCCTTGCTTGCAGTCACACACACACAGACTAGCCCCCTTGCTTGCAGGCACACAGACTAGCCCCCTTGCTTGCAGACACACAGACTAGCCCCCTTGCTTGCAGACACACACACACACTAGCCCCCTTGCTTGCACTCACACACACACACACTAGCCCCCTTGCTTGCACTCACACACACACACACACTAGCCCCCTTGCTTGCACTCACACACACACACACTAGCCCCCTTGCTTGCACTCACACACACACACACACACACACACACACACACTAGCCCCCTTGCTTGCACTCACACACACACACGAGCCCCCTTGCTTGCACACACACACACACACACTAGCCCCCTTGCTTGCACTCACACACACACTAGCCCCCTTGCTTGCACTCACACACACACACTAGCCCCCTTGCTTGCACTCACACACACACACTAGCCCCCTTGCTTGCACTCACACACACACACTAGCCCCCCCTTGCTTGCACTCACACACACACACTAGCCCCCCCTTGCTTGCACTCACACACACACACACACACACACACTAGCCCCCCCTTGCTTGCACTCACACACACACACACACACACTGTGGACCCCACCCAGTTCAGATTTGTAAAAGGCAGCGCATGTCTCCTAAACCTAATAGACTTCTTTGAAGTAATCAACAAAGCCAAATATGAGGGTAAGGTGGTTGAAACAGCCTATCTATATGTCGCCAAGGCTTTTGACACCATGCCCCACTCTGGAATGATAGGTAAACTCACTAAACTAGGTATAAATCCCTATGTCACAAAACGGTTGGCAGTTAGCTCACTGACAGAACCCACACTGTGAAAGTAGCAGACCCAAATCCAACTTCAATCCAGTGACAAGTGGAGTACCACAGGGTTCAGTCCTGGGTACTCTCCTGTTGGGTATCTACTTCTCTGAAGTACAGGCTAACACAGAAGGTATTTGGCTAATGAAGTTTGCAGATGACTGCAAACTAGGAGCCATAATCAAAACTCACAAAAGATAAAGACATCCAACAAAAGGGCCTCGCTGAGACAGATGCCTGGTGTCAAACCCATGACCTCAAGCTCAATGACAAAAAGTGCATAGTCATCCCTTTTGGTAAAAACTCTGTATCCATGAACTACCACATAGGCGGTAGTCTACTTAACACCAAAACTGTGATAAAAGACCTTGGGACACAGGTAGACAGTAGTCTCTCCTTTAATAATCACATTGCCATAGTAGTCGGGAAATCCTTCTACGTGGCACATCTCATCAGAAAATGTTTCTCATCCAGGAAAAAAAAAGGTCATTGTTCCCCTCTACTCATGACTCATTAGACTCATTATGGAGTACAATGCCCCTTTTGGTATGTACCTCACAAGACATCTACAACAACTGGAAAGGACACAGAAATACCTCACAAAGAGGATTACCAGCCTCAAACAGATGCCCTACACAGACCATCTAAAAAAAACTGCAGCTTTACTCTGTCGCATATCGCCTACTCAGAGGTGATCTCTACCTAACATAGAAAAATATGTCAAACACAGAGCTTTTGAACATGCTCCACTTAAAGAAATCCCAATCCCTCTGAGCTACACGCTCTAGGGACCAAAACCTTGTCACCACAATAAACAGAACATGCTGGAGGGATAGATTCCTGTCCCAGACACTTCCCATACTCTGGAACAAACTACCTAGCTATATCAAACAACGCTCCTCATTAGCACTCAAGAAAAATCTTGATGATTGGATGGGAGATAGGAAATTCACCCCGGGGATCACTTCTGTGTCTGCTCGACAGTGGCACAGGAAAAAATTCTTGGGTGGCGAAAGATGGGGTACCTTTTGGCTAGGCTTATATAGGCCCCAAGGCCAATAGCCTAATACCTACCTATGATAAATTTGCTCGTGCCCTTATTGGTTTTTAAATTGTTTGGACAGACTGACACGGACAAGTATAAATGCAAACTTTACTTTTATACTATAAAATAGATTTTATACACACCTTTTTATAAACTAAAACCCTTGTCAGGGTTATGGTGTGTGTCAGAGAAATGAACAGCAAGACCCTTTTGTCTACCCAAGTATCTACAGTCAATGCACATTTCACACCCTTAGCTACTCCTAAAATGTGAAGTTATATAACAGAAGTTAACTATATATCAGAGCATACTTTATGCTAATTATTACTGTTCTGAGTAATACAGAGCAACTAAAAAGAGAAAAACATTAAAAATAAAACATAATCATCTTAGATATGTTGCTTTGTGGTGATTTGCCCAACATTTGCAAGGTTATATCGATTTGGTGACACCATTTTTCCACCATAGTAAGCTAGACACCTCTTATAAAGCTGTATAGGAGCTAACATCAGTGCTGAGGATGTATTTTCTTTGACAAAAAAAAAACATCGAATCACAATATTGCAAGACCTCCTGCTCCCCATTAAACAGCAAAGGCATGCCTTATATTACTGTGCTTATCTAATCAGGAAAATCTGCTTTCAAATGAAATACCCTGCTTTACTGACCTTTCTATACAAAAATTGCCGAACAAATAAAATCCACATCAGATTACTGTGCTTATGAGGAAAATCTGCTTTCAAATCAAATATGCTTTACTGAGCTTTCTATACCAAGATAGCACATAAAATTGCCTAACAAATACAATCCACATTAGATTACTGTGCTTACGAGGAAAATCTGCTCTCAAATCAAATACCCTGCTTTACTGACCTTTCCATACAAAGATAGCACATATATAATTGCCAAAGCAAAAGAGGGCAAATATGTGGTCAACGCTTTTAACAAATTGACGAACAAATAAAATCCACATATACAGAATTAACCTTCAGTACTGGCTTCACATGTGATACAGAAAATGAATGTCAGCATTACTGCTAAATACCTTTAAAGTTAAAGAGAAGCACATTTTTATAATACAGATAACACCAAACCTGCAGTCAGTATTCGATTGATGCAGGAAGTTCTTTAAAAAGCTTCCGTTTTTGATCGCACTACGTAATGTATAATTATAAAAAAAAACGCTAAAAGACAAATAGCAAGAGGAGAAAAGATTAAAGGAAGATATTGATCCAACCATTGGAAACCCTCTTGCTGCTTAAGTAAAATAAAAAAATGGAGACTATACACAAATAATTTCACCTAGACAGACCGGAAGGGAAAAACAAGCAGCTGACTCTCAGAACATAATGCTGTATTTACTTGTAACTCTTAACTCCGCAAGAGTAAAATTAAACATCCTGCACCAGGAAATATATAAAATTAAGTTAAAATGCAAATCTTTTAGTTTACAATGAAGGTACCACCTAATGTTATCAAGCCGACAAAAGCACCCCAATAGCAGTTCACTTTGCTTAATACGAACAGTAATGCAAAAAGACCATATATAAACGCTTACACACGCGTTTTCGTCCCTACACTTAGGATGAAGTCATATACATGCTCTTTTTGCGTTACCGTTGGTATTAAGCAAAGTGAACTGGTATTGGAGTGCTTTGGACGGCTTTCCACACTTTGATTATTAGAATAAATCTTTGCTACAACCCAGCCTTCACGCTCTAGTGTTTCCCATAGTGGTCGCTGGTTATTTGGAATTGCTGGTTGACCGTAGTTTGGCTCTTTTCTGCGTTTTACAAACAGCACGAGGCAAACCGAAAAACAAACACCACGCTCAAACACACAACGATAAGTTACAAACCACTGAAAAACCGAAAAACAAACGCCACGATCGAACACAAAGATAAGCTCCAAACTACAAAAACCACACACCACTTAAAAAATGTACACCACAAAGTAAAAGCACAACCCACACCCAATATACAAAATAAAAGTATAAACAACCAACATGAACATATGATTTTCCGCCTCCTCCACCCCCCACACCCCTGATAGTTAGATATAACAACTCCAAAAGCTCACATTAAGTATAAAAAACCTACCTGTATGTGCCCTACACTCACACTGTACACGGTCATACTTACACCTACTAATAAAACAAGGAAGCCATAAATAGTTACCATATGGACAACTAAGGCAGACTTGTGCTTCCACGTGGCAAACGCTGACGCACATTTTGATGAGAGTACTTTACCCCGGACTCCTCAAAGTTTTATTTTAACTAACATTTCTACAACATTACGACAATACAATTGCACAATCCAGCAAACAAGAGCAGAACTACAAATACAATACATTTAAACACAAGCAAATAATCAACAGTTGTTTACGGCTTACTAACATAAATAAAAGCGAATGGAGCCCACTTATTTAAAAAAGTTACCAGAACGACCACAAATTAAATTATCAACGCTATAAACGCTAAATTTATAGTGAAATATACTAAGAATACTTACCCAACACTCGAGAAGATGCAGGCAATACAGTTGTAGCAGGTCCTTCACAGGAAATAGAGCCGACACGACTAAATTACAGATGAAAAGAAGTTCCATGCTGCAGCTACTCCTTTTTATTAGGATTATAGTGGGCTGGCCAAGGCGGCAATGACATCACGATGTGGGTGGATCAGAAGGGCTTGAATACAGCATGCTAATAAGGCAGAGTATACGTCACTTTGGGGGAGGAAACTTTCTGGGATCTACTCGAGGCAGATGTGACATCATTATTTCAGAGCCGGAAAGCAGTTTTTGATTTTGTTTTTTAGAACGGAAACTAATACAGTACGGAGGGTTCGGAAGGTAAGCTGAAAAACAGTTTAGGTGATTTTTTTTGAAAGGTCCGGTTATTATTGTTTTTGGCCTGTAGCACATAAGGGGGACTTAAGGAGAGAACAGATAGAGCTTTTCTATTTGTTATCCCATTGTTTTCCTTTAAACAAGTACCTAAAGGGTTGAGACTGTGGTATTACCCTAATGGAGGCTCAACAGACCCTGGTTTCATTAGAGACTTGCATAGTATTTTTGACAGGGCAGGCTTGGAAATGATGCAGTTAACGATCAAAACAACTTCACTGCTGTGGATAACCTCAATAAAGAACTTGAGGTTATAAATGGTGCTTTAAGGAAGGATGTTCTCTTTGAGCACTATAAAATGAACTATGATAACATTTTTTCCAAGATTGACAAGATTTGTAATGATATATTTCTAAGGAAAATGAAGAAAATCAACAGGGACTTGGAAGCATATAAAAATGATTGTGCCTACCCCAAAGGTACTGGTAACCATGGAAACAACCTTACTTCAGCCAATCACAACTGTGGGAATCATGAGTCAGAGATTACATCACCACCGAGTTTTCAAAAGCAGCAGAATGCACACAACACAAGCCTAATACTTATGCTGAAATCACTGAAGAGGTGAGGAGATCTGAGCATTTGAAGAATAAATCTGAATTTAATGAAAGAAACAACTATCCAGGGGATTTTCAACAGCACCAGGAGAACAGCAACAGGAATGGTGATTACTTAGCCCAAGGAGCATGACCAAAATAGAAATATGGCAGTTGGCAACAGAAAAAAAATGTTAATAAATTTGGACACTGCGATTGAATGTAAAAATGCCTCTACAAGCGATTTATTTTGTGATTTTAACACTGAAACAAGCAAGTTTAGCATTTCCATGGACATTTCAATGGGTTTTGACTGTTCAAATGATTTATTTAGTGATTATAATACACAGTTAAAGTTGAATGGCTCTTTTGAATCTGATTCAATGGTGGCTGACATTTTTGATGAAGAAATGGTAGACCAACAAAGTGGGCATGATATTATTTTTAACACTACAAAAGATTTTAAGGTGTATAACTATTCTAGTAAGAATATTACTCAGATGCATGCAAATGTGCTATCTAAGATGTTCAGTTTTATTCCTGCATGCAGAGGCCTTATTGTTGATTTACTACTTGATTTGAAGCTATATTCTAGAAAATTAAATTTGTGTTTGTTCTTTAATTCAAATGGGGAAAATGTAGACTGTGTTAAAAGCTGTTTGATAAAACCTAGTATGTTTAATCCACCTATGCATAATTTTGTACATTGTTTTGAAAAAAACTTGTGAGATGGATTTTAGGCAAATGTAGAAGGAAGAGGCCCATGTGGTTGATGACAATATGACTGCTAGTGAAAGGGCATGCTTATTTGACATGGTCACTGATAAACAAATTTGTGTAATGAAATCTGATAAGGGAAATGGATGATAGTCATGGACAAAATAGACTATAGTAACAGTATGAATGTTATTTTAGTGGATGATACTTATATGGACGCTTCACGAAATGAAATTAACATTGCCTTTAAAAGGATAGACATTACATCGGATGACATGATTTTTCAGGGTCAAATTAACCTGGATGAGTATAAAACCTGGTGATTCAAGTATCTTTGGGATCCCTAAGATCCATAAGGACCTGAATCAACCCCCATTTACACCTTTAGTGGATGGAAAAAGATCCAAGACCCACTTTATGGCAAAGTTAGTAGACTTTTATTTAAAAGAGGAGGTGGAAGAACTTACATATGTATATAAAGATTTGTGGTATTTTCTGAAGGATTTAAACAAAGTAGCAGTTTTTGAAGGCATGATTTTTGTTACTATAGATGTTAAAAATGTATTTTCAGTTATACCCCATAAGGAGGGTTTAGAATGGCTTGAAGCACAGCTTCGTATGATTAAGAAATACACAAAGGATTGTATTAATTCAATAATTTCCCTCATAGGTTCATAGATTAGTACTAAGCTAACTGCCCTTGTAAGCCATCTTAAGCTTAGCTAATTATCCCTTGTGAGACTCAAACCCTGCACCTTGTGTTTGTAAGGCAAACACCTTAACCATTAAGCCACCCTCCTACTATGGAAGTCATTATTCACAATAATTACATTTTCTTTGAGGGACAATACTTTAAGCAGGTAGTAGGTGCAGCTATGGGGGCTGCTTGTGCCCCATGTATGCAAATTACATTATGTCTTTTTGGGAAACTGAATATGTATTTAAAAGTAGATTTGTGGAAAACATAAAATACTACACAAGGCTTTTGGATGACCTTTTTTTTAGTTTGGGCGGGGTTATCAGAGCTCTTGGATGAATTTCTGGATTACATTAATAATAGTACCACCTTTTTAGAATTTACTCACACTTTACATAAGGAGAAAATATATTTGGATGTAGAAATTAATATAGATGAAGAGAAGCAGAAACTTTGATCAAGGATCTATAGAAAACTAACTTTCTCGAACTCATATTTGGATTACAGTAGTTGCCACCCTTCATACCAAAAAGGATCAGTGGTAAAAAGGCAGCTGGTAAGAGCAGCCAGGATGGTAACAGATGATGATGACTTTATAGCTGAAACAAATTTTATTATGGACATGTTTAGGAGAAGGGGTTACCCTGAACACCTACTGCAGAAAGTAAATATAGAAGTTCAAATAAAAAAGCTGGTGGGATTTTTAGGCCAATCCTAAGTCAACACTCCACATCTTGTGATGATGATCATGTAATAGGTGTTATTGATGAAGGGGCAATGAACAGAAGAGAAAAAGAAAAAGTGAAAAAAATACCTTCCCCTTTGTTATGACACTCAATAAAGACAGTTTAGCTGTAATAAAAATTGTCAATAAAAACTGGTCCATCCTTAATTTGGATTATATGACTAGAAAAATTAGGCACTAAGCCATTTATTGTGTTTAAAAAGGATAGATCTTGTAAAAATCTACTTGAAAATAATAAGGTAGGAAAAGGACAGAATAATAGGCCCTTTAGAAACTTTCAATGTGGGATGTTGTGGGTATTACCTCAGCAAGAGCCTGTCTGGGTGTCCTGCAGAGTTCTATAGCAGCAGAGAGCAAAAAGAAGACTTTGAGTGGATTAAGTACCTCTGTTTTGCTTTTTATTGCTTGATATTGCCAGCCGCATTGTTCTGACCACGTTTTTATTAACTTTGCTACTTATCTGAACTGTCTTTTACCAAATACTGTTTGTACTTTAAGTATTCTTTTTAAGTGTTTTTACATCTGTTTAACTGTAAAAGGCTACGCTCTCAAGTGCGATAGCCTATTTTCCATGTTAAAAGTCTTTATTTGCTGTTTTTGACTTAACTTTTAAAAAAAAAATACCCAAAAAAACAAAAAATCTTATCTGTATACTAGTTTCCCACCTTTGTAGATCTAGTAAAGTCCGTTTTTTAGAGTTTGCTAAATTCTGGGCTGTTTGTAAGTTCCTGTGTTGCCCAGACATTTCTAAGAAAGAGGGAAGCTTCTCTGTTCATCAGTGAGAGTGGTGAGCTTTGGAACAGCCTATCTGTCGCTGGAGGAGTGGTTTCAACCCAGAAACTGTAGTTTTATTGGCAGTTTTGGGCTATTTCTATCCCTTTCATCTTTCTGCTTAAAAACCCATGTTTGCACGGTTTTGCGCATTGTTCAGCACTGCTTAGTAAATCTACACCACTTAACTTCACTCTCACTTCCACTGATAGCACTCTCATTTCTCCAGATTCAACTACAAAATTACTAGGAATAACTGTTGACAATAATCTAAGCTTTGACTCTCACATCAACAACACAATAAAATTAGTTAACAAAAAAATTGGATCCCTTTACAGAATTAAACCCTTCCTTACACCTGAAGCAAGAACCACCTTAGCCAGATCTCATCTTATCTCTACTCTTCTATATGCTTCCCCTATTTACACTAATCTCTCCAAAAACAACCTCAAGAAACTTGCTACATCTTACTATAATATTGCTAGATTTGCTACAGGATCCCAGTTTAGAACGTAGTATAAAATATTCTAACGTTTTCGTCGTATCACTTCATCAGATGAATACCGCAATCAAAATTGACTGTATAAATAGAACGTTAGGATATTTTATACTACGTTAATGTATTTTGGTTTGCAGTGTGATTTATCAGTATTGGTTCATGGATTTGCGGAATAAACAATCATCTGGGACTGGCTATCCAGCTTGTGCCTTTTTTTGGATTATCAGTGCAGTTTCGGGTACTTGTGACCAATGTGCTTGTTTCATGATTCATTCCATGACTTGCAGATGAGGCTTGTCAGGCTAATGGGATGGTAGTTCCAGGGGTACATTGTGGCTCCCCATTTGTGGAGTGGGTTAACCGTCATGGTGTGCCATTCAGTGGGCACAAAGCCTGAGGTGAGGTTATGATTGAACATGGTACTTAGGTAGGGTGCCAGTTCATTCTGTAGTTCATGTAGAATGCAGCCTGGGATATTGTCAGGTCCCATGGATGCTGTATTCTAGTCTTTGAAGAGTGTGTTTTTTACCTGTGCAGCCATGATTACAGGAACTTTGCATTCTTCTGGTATACAGATGAACCCTCTAGGGGGTAAGAGGAGGGTAAAGTTAGCACTGAACCTATCTGCCAGGATGCTGGCAATATAAGTTGGTTCTGTATATTTAGTGCCATTGTGTTGTAACTCAGAGCAGATCTGAGAGTTGCCATTGAGATTCTTGACATAGCTATAGAATGCTTTGTGGTTGTCTTTAGAGTCAGTGGTAATTTTGTTTTCATAACTAGCTTTGGAGGATTTTATGAGGGATCTCAGCTTCTTACTGAGGATAACCAGGGAGTTCCTCCAGTCATGGGATTTTACTCCTTTTTGCAACAGTTTCTTTCTTCTGTTGTAGAGTTTGTTTATGGCAGAGGACCACCAGACTGGCTTCCTTTTTTTGGAGGATAGCATCTTGGTTCCATTAGGGATAGCATTATCCATTCACTCGTGTAAGTTCTTGTAAAGTGCATTTGTGTAGGATTCAGCAGTCATACCTATATTGTCCATCTGGATGAGTGTCATGAAGTTTGCCACTTCTGTCTTAAGAAGTGTGAAGTTGGCTTTGCAGAAGTTTTTTTACAGTGGTTTCCCTAATTGGGGATGGGGGAGGGATGTGGATGTCTAGGGTGATTAGCTTATGGTTGGATCTGACCAAAGAGGAATTGACCTCTGGTGTGGAACACCGGTTGCCCATTTTGGTAATGACCAGGTCTGGGATATTGCTGCCCCTGGTGGGGGTGTGAATAAGTTGATCCAAGGTGTTGGAATTTATGTATTCCAGAAAACGTTGAGCAAAAGAGTTGGTACATCAGTAGTTTTCCCAGTTAATGGTGGGGTAGTTGAAATCACCCATTATTAGGGTGTTGGGTTGTACCCTAATATTTTTCAGTGTATAGGTTGTGTGGACCACCTTACCCTCATCCACAGCTCTGGAGACTGATTCAAAGAAGTCAATCAGGTTCAGGAGACAAGATTGGCCCTTCACGAACCCAAACCGGCTGGGGTCCAGTGTTTGAAGGTTGCCAATGTCTTTGTTTATAAGTTTCATGATAATACGTTCCATGGCCTTGCAGATCAGGCTCATCAGACTGAAGGGACAGTAGTTCCCAGGATCCAAAGTGGATCCCCCCTTGTGCAGTGGGATAACTGTAGATGTGCACCACTCAATGGGCACAAAGCCTGAGGTTAGGCTATGATTAAACATGACACTTAGGTGAGGTGCCAGTTCATTTTATAGTTCATGTAGTACACAGCCTGGGATGTCGTCTGGTCCCATGGATGCTGTATTCTTAGCTTTGGAGAGTGTGTTTTTTACCTGTGTGGCTGTTATTACCAGAATTTGGCAATCTTTCGGTATTGAGATGGGCCCTTTAGAGGTTAAGAAGGGGGTGAAGTTGGCACTGAATCAATCTGCCAGGATATTGGCAATATCCTTGGGATCAGTATATTTAATGCCATTCTGTTCTACCTCAGAGCAGATCTGAGCATTGCCATTTAGACTCTTGACATAGCTATAGAATGCCTTGTGGTTGTCTTTGCAATGTTTGACAATTTTATTTTTGTAACTAGCTTTGGAGGATTTTATGAGGGATCTCAGCTTCTTACTGAGGCTGGTAAGGGAGTTTTTTGCATCTTTGGATTTTCCTCTTTTCTGCAAGTTTCTTCCTTCTGTTGTAAAGTTTGTTTATGGCAGGGGACCAACAGATTGGCTTCCTTTTTTTTGAGGAGAGTGTCTTGGTTCTATTTGGGATGGCACGATTCATGCACTAGTGGATGTGCTCGTAGAGTGCCTTAGTGTGAGATTCAGCTGTCAGACTTTCAGTTTCTGTCTGCATGGCTGTCATGAATTTGGCCTTGGAGAAGTTTTTTACAGAGGTTTCCTTACTGGGGGGTGGGGGAGGGATGTGGATGTCAAGGGTGATTAGCTTATGGTCAGACAACAATGAGGGGGTGACCATAGGTGTGGAGCATCGATTTCCAATGTTGGTTCAGAGGTTCATAGGTTCATAGATTAGTACTAAGCTAACTGCCCTTGCAAGCCATTTTAAGCCTAGCCAATTATCCCTTGTGAGCCTCAAACCCTACACCTTGTGTTTGTAAGGCAAACACCTTAACCATTTGACCACCCTCCCAACCTGGTAATGATCAGGTCTACGATATTGGAGCCCCTGGTGGGACTATGGATTAGTTGATCCAGGGCATTGGAATTTATAAGTTCCAAGAACCGTTGGGCAAAGGTGTTGGTACACAAGTAGTTTTCCCAGTTAGTGGCAGGGTAGTTGAAATCACCCAGAATTAGGGTGTTTGGTTGTATCTTAATATTTTCAAGTATGTTTAGAAAGGTGAAGTGAGAATCTTGGGGAATGGTGGGGAATGTGTAACAAGCTACAGTTTGGACTGCAGTCTTATCTAGTGTTAGCTGCACCTGGAGAATTTCAGATGCATTGTGTTGGGCAACTGGCCTGGTGGTGTGAATATCTTTGATGAATATGGACACTCCTCCACCTTTGGTGTTTCGGTCCTGGTTTGGTGGCCAAAAAGTGTGGTAAAAGTTGTAGCCTGGTATTGCAGGGGTGCTCTCTGGTGCTTTGAACAAGGTCTCAGTTACTGCACAGATATCAATGTTCTCCATTTTTAGGAGTGCCTCAAGAAAGTGCATTTTGAGGTTTAGACTTCTAGCATTGAGTAGCATTACCTTCAGATTTTGCAAGCTTGTACCTGTTACAGTGGTGGTTTTGTCGTTTGAACTTTGCCTAAAAAAGGCACTATGGGGTGGCAAGACCCTTAGCCAGTAACCTGAATCCCAGGAGCGACAGGTGCAGACCATCTCTGGCAAAGCATTGCAGTCTGTCAATCATGTTGTCCCAGGCAGACAGATACTGGATCTCCTTTGAATGACACCAGAAGCTTAACCAATTGTTGAAGTCAATCATTTTGTCTTTATACTGTGGTATCATTCTGGGTGAAGGCAGGATGCTACTCAGGGCTAGGATCATACCTGCCTGGGCACATGATCCAAGAGCTCTTCCATGTCTCTTTTCATTGAACTCATAAACAAGGATATTGGTAACCTTCAAACTCTGGACCCCTCCCAGTTCAAATTTGTGAAGGGCAGATCATGTCTCCTGAACCTGGTCGACTTCTTTGAAAGAGTCACCAAAGGCGTGGACAAAGGTAAGGCAGTCCACACAGCCTGTCTTGACCTCGTCAAGGCTTTTGACACCATCCCCCATTCTATTATCATAAATAAACTCACCAGGCTGGGTATAAATACGTACATCACAAGATGGGTC
This sequence comes from Protopterus annectens, assembly GCF_019279795.1. Lineage (NCBI taxonomy): Eukaryota > Metazoa > Chordata > Ceratodontiformes > Protopteridae > Protopterus > Protopterus annectens. Next base: position 1,911,157,624 of record NC_056733.1, read on the forward strand.
ACCAACTGGATCACAAACAGAACCCACACTGTAAAAAGTGCATACTTCAGATCTGACTCCAAACCTGTGACAAGTGGAGTACCACAGGGTTCAGTCTTGAGTATCCTCTGGTTTGGGATCTACTTCTCTGAAATACAGGCCAACACAGAGGGCCTCTGGCTGACAAAGTTCGCAGATGACTGCAAATTGGGTTCCATAGTCGAGTCCCCAAACAAAGTGGACATCCTGCAAAAGGGCCTCACCAAGACTGATGCCTGGTGCAGAGCCATGGCCTCAAGCTCAATGCCAAAAAATGCATTGACATCCCCTTTCGTAAAAACCCTGCACTCATGGACTACCACATAGGCGGCAGCCCACTTAACACCAAAGGCGTGTTAAGAGACCTCGGGACTCTAGTGGACAGTAGCCTCTCCTTTGATAATCACATCACCACAGTAGTCAGGAAATCCTTCTACATAGCCCACCTCATAATGAAAGGGTTCTCATCAAGATAAAAAGGAGTCATTCTCCCCCTCTTCTCAGCTGTCATCAGACCCATTATAGAGTACAATGCCCCATTTGAAATGTACCTTACAAGGCATCTGCAGCAGCTAGAAAGGCCACAAAAATACCTCACAAAGAGGATTATGGGACTCAGACAGTTACCTTACGCTGACCACCTCAATAAACTCTGGCTTTACTCAGTAGCATATCACCTACTCCGAGGTGATCTCTGCCTAACATACAAAGCTATGTCTAACCCTGAGCTGCTGGATATGCTACACCTAAAGAAATCCCAATACCTCAGAGCTACATGCTCTAGAGACCCAAACCTCATCACCACAATTAACAAGACATGCTGGAGGGATAGATTCCTGTCCCAGAGACTTCCCATTCTCTGTAACAAGCTACCTATCTATGTCAAGCAGAGTTCGCCACTAACACTCTTCAAGAAAAATCTTAATGAGTGAATGGGTAATAGGAAATTCACCCTGGGAATCACATTGGTGGCCCTGCTAGACAGGGGCACAGGTAAATAGCATCTATGGGTGGTGAAAGCCAGGGAACCTTGTTGGCTGGGCTTGCATAGGCCCTAGGGCCGATAACCTAGTACCTACCTATATGCAGGCAGTGCACTAATGTTATTGAAACAGGGGTAAACTTTAGACTGGGTGACTATAAGGTTAATATACATGGTCATTTCACTTGTCAGTCTAGAAATGTTGTTTATTCTGCAAAATGCCTGCAATGTCCAGCATTTAATATAGGAAAAACCTGTAGAAAGTTCAGAGAAAGAATGTATAAACATCTAAATGATTTAAAAAATGGTAGAAGTAGAAATGCACTATCTAAACATATACTAGAACACAATGAACATGTATTTGTTTTTTTTTTTTGTTTTTTTTTTTGTTCTGCAGCAGATAGTTTTAGACAGTCAAGGGAGGGTGTTACCAGAACAGTTAGAATTTTGTAAACTAAGATGGCAATTAAAGCTAAATGCATCTGAGTACCCTGGCCTGAATGAATATAATAGTATATATTGTTTACTAAAGCTCAGGCACATTGAGGGTAAATTTTCTTTATTGTTTTATTGTTTTTTAACTTTCATTGGTTGAGTATGTGTTTGAATAATATTTAAACCTGATCTATGCAGATAGTTTTTGTTGTGAATAAGTCCCGTGTAATTTTATGGGGGACAAAAGCGCTTAACATTTATTGTGATTGTATCCAATAAAGAGAACTGTTTCCGTTTGAGGTCCTGTCCTTGGCTGCAATTTGTTTCTTTGGAGTCTTATTGTGTGGTTCTGGTTCCCTAGTACAGAAGAAGTGCTTCTCAGATATAATCATAAACTATTCATAAATACAGATGACAGGTTGAGGTGCTAACTATGTATATGTGTGACCTGGCAAGGTCCTTGTATATACATTCATTTCTGTATGAAGGCCATCCAAGTCCAGATAGCAGAATTATACTTACAGAAATATAGTAAACAGTATACCCTCAGTCATACATCTGAACTTTCAAAACACAATAAAGGTGTCTGAACCCTCATACATATAATTCTTATCAGCTGTATATGAGACAATACATTCATCTAACTGCCTCTGTTTTAAAATAATTACAGCCAATACACAAGCATCTCCAGTTAAACACATAGTTATAGTTAAAGCAATAGCACTGTTACTAACACATTTTAAAATACTCATTCTAAAAATGTATGTACACTTGCTTTAAACTGTCTGATGAAGCATCTTTGAGGCTGTGAAAGTGCTAACTTGTTTTTTATCTTCTGTGCAATAAATTTTATGATTGATTTGGCTGTGGTCAGGTACCTTCTTCTTCTTTTTTGGGTATCTTTTTTTATCTTTGCATGTCTATGGCCTGTCTACAGGTATTATGTCTGCTTCCTGTGTAGGCCACTAGTCCAGATTTGCGCACTAAGCATTATGCAAACAAGGTAAGCACAACTAAACATGACATTCATTATGTTTATCCATTTCCCTTGTTTGCACTATGCCATGTACTGTGCAAACACTGGCTTTATAAATATAGCGAAAATTAAGAAAATAAATCTATTAAATAAAAACACTGCAAAATCTATTTTTAGTACACATGAAATACTTTTACACAGGCCTGGATTTAAACTCTCACTCCAATGAACCTTTAAAACACAGGGAGGGGGGTCTTATCTCTTTTTGCCACAGAAACAGCTTTGCAGCAGAGAAAGAAAATTATTGTGCATACAACCAATTGGAACATATTCCACAGTTGTAACAAAACATATGACAGTTGTTTGTATATGTATTAATTTCAGATGTAGTACACTGAGTGATCACACAACCATTTATGACTATCGCTTGCATAAATGCATCTCTGTCTTATCTCTCTGTGTTTATTGTTCACTCTTGTCTTATCTGACCAGTAATCTGACATATGCAGTCTGTAAGGTATTCTGTATCATTGTCCTTAAAATGTGTGAGGATGTTAAATAGCAATAATATACAGTTGTCAAGAGGAGGTAGGATGTTACTGAACAGAAACTGTGAAATGCATGCTGCTTACTTATATTTAGAACCATGATACAATTACTTCCACACTTTCCAAGTCTAACCTGGCTGACATATCCTTTGAAGGTAAGAGAGTCTGAATTGCTGTTGTGTTTTCCTTCTCCCTCCCAATAATCATTCACAGTTGCAATTCATTAGCAAAAACACTGAAGGAGTGCCTGCACTAGATTTACATTAGCTACATGGAGCCAAGCATTTGTGATTCAGCAATTCTAATGAGGCCATACCTCATTTGCATCTTCACTGTGCTCACAGCCCTGAATCTACACTATAAAAAGGGAACAATGAAGCTAGGGAATCTAAAGGTGAGGAGACTTGTTTATGTAGATAACACAGAAGAATAAATTAAACTGAGATTTATTTGTCCAGAAGATTACTGATCTTGATAAGGTATACTTGCATTTTTCAGCTATATACTGGATATGCTGAAATGTCAGTAAGAAAATCTGTTTATATGTATATATATATATATATATATATATATATATATATATATGTGTGTGTGTGTGTGTGTGTGTGTGTGTGTGTGTGTGTGTGCATTAGCAAATGCTACTTTTATCTGTATGCATTTCTTAGAAGTGTACTGATTGCTTAGGATTGTTTGTCAAGGCATTTTATTTTCTCAGATGCACAACCGTATTAACTGTCATCACAAGTGCTAATGTTACAACTGCTTTTCTCTTTACACTCTTCTATTGTTATTTCTGTAAAATGTGCATGTCCTATATTGTCAAGGACACAGGGGTGTTAGCCTTCTAGGATGGCCCATACACACCTCTAGAGGAGTGCTGCCCACAGGTCAACATGACTGGCAATTGCATAAAATGGAATGCTCTGTGGTAAATATGTACACATTTTTCAGGAACAGTTTAATTGATAGCACTTTTAGCATTTTTCATATGGTTTGTTAGCAAAATGTGTCATTTTCTTGTTGTTTTAGGGGTGGGGAAGCAAAGTTGCATTTCTGTGTGGGCACAAACAAAATTTCCTATTGTTACTCTCCTTGTTTTGGCTCTAACCTAGCTCTGTGTGTGATTGTAATATGTTACAACCACACAATTCTTTTTTATATTTGAATATCTTGACTGTTTTATGTTTCTCCAGTGGGTAATAGTGAAATACTACATTTTATGTGTTATATCTAAACAAGACTTTTATTTGTGTGATACTTATGTACATTATCCTTCTTCTGTGTTTTATGTCAGCTAAGACTATGGCACCCAGGTGTCCCAATCCCTTCTAACACCCCTTCAGTGACCCTGTGAATTATGTCATTCTGGAAGCATTTAGGTGACATGGTGCTTTTCTGCTTGAGAGAGGACATGGGGATATGTCTGGTAGAATGCTAATTTGGTAGTAGACAGTGGCTGATGTGAATGCAGTAAATGGCCAGAGCAGGATATATTGTAGGGTCAATGACATGATTTCATTGGCCCGGAGGAGAACCGCTGCAGTGGCCATCTGATGTAAATGCACTAGATAACCAGTGCAGGATATATGATTAGGTGTACCATAGGGTCGCTGACGTGATTTCATCGGCCTACAGGAGAACAGCTGCAGTGGTCTGTGAACAGATGGCTACTGGGGGGCATGGTGAGGATGTAAACAAGGTGTAAACTCATTCGACCTGTTGAATCCCAAATACTGACACCAAATGGAGAGTTCCTGTCCACTGTCAGGGATCTAGACAACTCACTAGAAAGTGCACAACAGCATGTCATTGATGTTGGTGCTGCTGTTTCAAGGAGGACAAGTATGTCCCAGGAGGAGCTTCCAGGTAGGCCTACCTATCTCAATTGTTAAATACTTATTGTATAGTAAAATATTGACAGCAATACTTAAGTTATGTTTAACATTAAATTTCTTTTGGGGGGGATAGTTGTAGATTGTAGAGTGATACAGTTAACAACACATTCTGGTTGATTACACATGTGCTTGGGGTGGACGTGTCATCCAAGTTCTTGTTAAAAGTATCATTAATGGACATATAAAGGGCAAAAAGCTTTAACCCTCATGTTCCTGTTCATTCTGATGATGGTGTCCTTACCTTTTGCTTAACTTCTTCCAGGACCATCCATCATAGGGAGCCTACAGTCATCTGCACATGGTAAGCTGAACATTTTTATGTCAGTACTGATGAGCAGTTCAAAGAAATATTTAGTTTGTGATATGGGTGTCAGGACTGTTGTGTGTATTGCTGTACTGTCTGTAATAATGGCATCACTGTTAGTTTGTTAGCATATATTGGACTATAGTAGTGTAGGTGTTATTTTTTTTCCTGTGCTTGTTGCTTATTATCACTGGTGATCCTGGCAGTAGAAGTGTGGGGCTCCTACCACCTAATGTCAGAGTATCAGCAGACTCTGATGATAATGGTGGCCAAACAGAGACACAGTTGGGGATGCAGAGGCTGACTCTGACACTGAGGTTGATATCCAGCCATTCCTTGTAATTCCATCGGACACAGACTGTAGGCCTATACCAACCCATTTCAGTGAGCCCTCAGATATTGGACAGGTGGAGGGTGATACACTCGATCAGAGTAGTGTGGTTACTGCAGTTTTAGTGCCTGTTGACTCTGGCCATAGCCAAAGAGTGGGTGAGGTGCCACACAGGAGGGTTGTTAGGGATGATCAGAGGAGGCCTGATGTCCATCCTCCACCTGATCCAGGTGTGTCTTCCCATGCCACTCAATGTATGTTTAGGGCCATCATGGAGGTGCAGGTATGTTACAATAGGTCCTTCAGAGAAATGTTTAGGGTTGTAGATGCAGCACAGGCTGACATGCATGACTGCCTCCACTGTGTTGCAGATTCAATGGATTAGATGAATGACACATTGGAATTGGCTGTGTCTGTGATGGAACATCTGCTGGGAGGGGGACAGCATCCACGTGGGTGTAGGGCATCGACATCATCTGATGTTAGCCAATGTAGCCATGCCCGATCACGCTCCCATAGTGGCAGTGTCTATATTATCCAATCAAATGTTTAGGTTAGTGAATACCTAAACGTCGAACTGGTAATATCAAAAAATTAAAACAATGAACAGCCTATTTAATGTAGAGAATGAATTCTCTCGGCCGCAAAATAAAGCATTTTAAACCAAAATAAGGTGGGGAGCTTCACCCCCCACACCCCCTGATGTGGGGGGCTGTACCTCCCACACCCCCCTAACTAAATATAACAACTCCAAGATCACTCTACAGTAGGGAAAGGGGCAAAATCTGCAACCCTGCATTAAATCATCCGTTCGTGTTTTTTTGCTTTCACTATTACCAGATCAACGTTTAGGTATTCGCTAACTTAAACGTTCAGTCAGGTAATAGAAACCCTAGTGGCACTACTTCCACTGCTCTGTCAGTGGTTGAGGTGTCCACACCCAGATGTGGCAGGCCATGGGGTCATGGTCCTGGGCTACTTTGTGAGGGGAGCTCAACCAGAAGACATCAGTCATGTTCAGGTAGCAGCAGTGCATCTGACCATGGGCATGGGCATGCCAGTGCAACTCCTGGCAGAGCCAGTTCTCATAGTCGGGTAGGACAATGATGAACTGCCTCCTCTACCATGCATGGCTCACATCTGTCTGACATATATCAAGACGTAGAGGTAGCACAGAGCTTGGCACATACCAATCATACCTGGAGGGCCCATACAGACATGCACACAACAGTTACATGCTTCAGCTGTGAAACTTAAAACTCATTCTGTCTCACTGGCTATTTGTTACTTTATCCAAATGTTTGCCTGTTTCTCTTTATTACTCACACACACTCACTTACCATTGGTGTCAACCTAGTCTTCCTGCTCCCCCCCACACACACACAAAACACCCTATGCAAGTGATGATAACTGTGCCATATCCTTGTTTTCTATCTTTTGCATTCAGGGGTACATAAGCTTTGTGTCAGGGTGCAAAGTATTATTTCTTTTATCCAAATTTTGTTTTTTTGCAATTATTATAATGTCATCTGCATATGTTACCAGAACTGGAATTCTTAACACTTCAGGTGTTATATACCCTATCTCCATTTTGCTTTTTATTTCACATACTATCACAGTTATAACTAACACAAAGAATATACAACTCATTAGACATGCAAAAAATATATATATGGTAGCAGGATAAAGGTTGGTAAGACAAAAATAAGAATAAAATAAATGAAGAAATACCAAACCAACAGGCTAAAAATCTAGGAACTTTAATAGATGTATCCAAAAGAGTGGTAATCACTTTCACGGTGACCACACCTCTTCATCAGACAACATTAACTAAGAAATACAAGTCTTTTATACAAAGTGTGACCAATAAAAAGGCCTTAATTATGATGTCATCAAAAAGTTACAAAATTTTTAAAAGAACACATACTGCAGAAAACACATTCATATATCATGAATAAAAACAGCTATAAAAATGTATGCAAGCATATTGCACTTATAAAAATATATATAAAAATAAAACATATTATCTATGTCTAAGTCTACGTCCTTTCAGGAAGGGTTTCAGTGAAAAAAACCATTTAGACCAGGTGTTTTTTCTGCATTCAACAATAAAATCCACTTCTGTTCTATAGTTTCATTGTGGTTTTTAAAATCACCTCCTCTTAAATTAGTGTCTAAAACTTGCAATACAAAGAACCTAAATGAGTGTGTGGTACCATGGCTCATAATATGTGCTGCTAAGGCATTACTATCTTTTTTATTCTTTATGTTTCTCTGATGTTCAAGGATCCTATCCTTAAAGGGTCTATTTGTCTTGCCAACATAAAATGCATGACATAGTTGACAGAAAGAAAAATATACAAGGTTACATGTTTTGCAGTCAGCATAAAAATCAACATTAATTGTGAATCTTAAAACTGGGTGTGTGTATGACAGACAGGTAAAAATAAATTTACAGGCTGAACAACTTCTGCAAGGAAATGTACCAATCCTGTCAGAAAATGGGTTTCCTTTCTCTAGCATATTGGACTTATAACAAAGATGTTGCTTGAGGGATTTGTTGTTTCTGAAAGAAAAATGTGGAGTACTTCCTATCTTATCTTTTAACTCAGGTCACACTTTGTATAAAAGACTTGTATTTCTTAGTTAATGTTGTCTGATGAAGCGGTGTGGTCACAGTGAAAGTGCTTACCACTCTTTTGGATACATCTATTAAAGTTCCTGGATTTTAGCCTGTTGGTTTGGTATTTCTTCATTTATTTTAACACATTAGACATCCCTGTCTTACACCACTCTTCATATGAACCTCTTGGTTTAACCAGCTGTTTACAAGTATTTTTACTTTATTATTACTATATGCTGACATGGGTGGCCATGGTGGTGCAGCAGTTAGTGTTGCCACCTCACAGCAAGAGGTTCTCTGGTTCGATCCTTGGCTGGGGTGCCTTCTGTGTGGAGTCTGCATGTCCTCCCTGTGGTCATGTGGGTTTCTCCCAAAGACATGCTGTAGGTGGATTGGACACTCTAAATTGGCCCTAGGTGTGCATGTGTGTGCCTTCTGTGGAAGGTTGGGTGCCAGGCTGGCAACTCGACACTGTAAAACTCCACTGCCAATCATGAGCAGACAAGTGATCTGCTGTGGTGACCCCTAACTGGGAAAAAGCCAAAAGAAGATTACTGTACACTGACATGCTTAATTTTCTAACTTTTGCACTTACATTATATTCTTTCATTATTACTCATAAGATTTCATGTTCAGTTGTATAAAATGCCTTATTAAGGTCTCCTATCATGATTTTTGCTTCTTCTTCTTTTCTGTTCATAACATCATTCAGAATTTCTCTATCATTTATAATTCTTGACAACTTTCCCCTTTATACTATATATATATATATATATATATATATATATATATATATATATATATATATATATATATATATATATGATCTTTCAAATCTCTTTTTTATTATTTTCATAAAGATTTTATAATCATCATTATTCAGTATTGTGAAGTCTGCATGTCCTCCCCGCGGGTCGAGTGGCGTTCCGAAAGACATGCGTGAATGGGCGTGCCTTCATTGAAAGTTGGGCGTCGAGCTGGCAACTCGGCACCATGAAAATCTACTGCCAATCATTAGTGGACCAGAGTTCCGCTGTGGCGACCCCTAACCAGGAAAAGCCGAAAGTCAACAACATTATTCAGTACTATTGGTCTCCAGTTTTTAATTGCCTTCTATCTTCCTTCTTCCATATGAATTTAAGTATTCTACTACATAATACTTTATACATAAAACCTTCATTTAACCATTCATTCAAAATATTTAACATTTTTTTGCCACTCTGTTAAATTTTTATACATTTTATATCCTATTCCATCTGGTCCTACAGCTGAATCTATACTTGTTCTAATATTTTAACGTGCCGGATTCCATAAAGTTCACAGAAGCTATTTATGGACAGTGCAACATGCTGAAATAAAACATCAGTGTACCTACTCCAGATGCAATTCCAGAAGACAAGTTGAAGACAGACTGAGTAAATAAGTATTCGGCATAGTATAATTAGGGAGTCTGTGCACAGCACTGTAATTCCAAAACACACCATGCGCTCACAATGCAACTCAAATGAGACAAACAGCCACGCCAACTCAGTTTTTGAAATCCTTGCTGCATACACTATGGACCCCAAGAAATTCAAATGAATACTATGGATTACAGTGAAATCCATAGCAAAATGAAAAAAGTATACATATATATATATATATATATATATATATATATATATATATATAAAGGAAACCTGCTGGTAATATATTGCAACAGACAGCAGTGATGCAAGCCAAAAATGTCACCCCTAGAATGGTTGGCCATCTAGAAAACATTGATATACACATGATAATAACCATAGCTGAGCACATTTATGCATTTGATTTTGTGAAGAGCATATGTCAAAATATACACTATATGCACCTGTGCAGTACAAAGATCTGTATAACACTGTCAGTGATAAATACTAACATGGCATGTAAAAAAGTATCAACAGTGCATTCACACATCTTTAAAATCAACATAACTTGCAATATCTCTAGTTTACGTCTGGGATTAGAACCACTGACACTACCTGTATGTTGAAAGGAGGACCAAAGACAACAGCATCATGCCACCAGAGTCTGCTTGAATCATACATTAAAATACTACATCAATTAACAATTAAACAACTGACAGAATGAATCGGGATACCTCAGGATCTGTAGGTAATACAGATACATAATAAACTGAGAAAGTAGTGGCAACACCTTTATTAAGAAGCATCATAGATGAAATATCCATAACAGCAACAGCACATGTTTTAACACTGTCTTAGGAAACATGATTTAAGAAATGTTTTGGGTTCCAAACCACATGGGGGAACCTGTTACCTTGATTAACTTCACCTATATCATTGTTTGAAAAACCATATTGCAATACTTTATATTAAGATTTATGTTGTGCATGGTAATGACTCACTGATATAGTCTTTCTATGAATAATGTGATAATCTGTAATGGCCTAATAACATAAGTTGTAGAACAATATTATTTAAAAAGAAGTGCCTGTTTGTGGATGAGTAGCATGTGCTGAGTGTTAACTCAGCTTGTAAGAACACCAGCCAGTATGTCTACATTTTGTGTGCTGTGTGTTTATTTCTTAAAAGGGGACACATATATCTTAAACTGTTTGATTGATTTCATATACTCATAGCATTCAGTTAACTAAGCATAGTGCACTTATTGAAATTAATGTACATTTTGAGCGTTGTTGTGAATAATTCTGTTATTTGTCAAATTCCTACTAATATCTCTGCAAATCATAGCATTCTGTTACTATCTGCTACTTAACAGCGGGGCTGTGGGCCCACTACATCTTGATAAATCTTGTTACATGTCTGTGAAAGTTTTAGGTTAATATTGTATGAGTGTTAAAAATGCTATGGAGGTCTGTTTTTTATTTACGAAATACTGAAGGGAATAGAACAAAATCATCCTCTAATGTTGAGGGATTCTGATGGCCATGATATCAGATAGAATGAAGACCAGAGAAGATGTCTGTTTTTAACTATTGATGTGCAATTTAACTAGGAATAATAGCCCTCACTCATAGTTTTCTGTGTCCATAATGTGCAGCAACAGGTATGGTTTTCTTCACATAAACTGGATGTTACATGACAGTGTAACTGTCTGAGGGATGGATCCTCTCTATTATCGTTAATTTTTATGAACACAGTGCTGACATGAAGATAATTTAAAACAATTTAGCAACATGAGCAGCATATATTCATACTTTGCAATCCTAAGCCAAGATCATTCTTAGTAAGTCATCCTCCATCAAGATGATGTCATAACATTAACTCTTTTCACTGTCTGGAAAATATGCTTTTACAGTTAAGATGTGTTAGGTAGGCAGGTATGTCTCAAGGTTAAAGTCTAGATGTAGACTGCAGTTGAAGGTTGGACTCTCATGTCCTCCAATATGTGCTTAAAGATGTTAACACCTGCATGTAAAAATGTCAGCTGTGTATTGTGCTTATTTAATGTTTTTCAAAAAAAAAAAACAGTCTGCAAAGTGTATTGCAAAATGCATATCATTATTTATGGAATACATTTTTAAAAATATATATATTTTTTATTTCAAACAACAAGGACCACAGTCGGAACAGCGCGATGTGCATCAAGCAGATGCACAGACTTGAAAAGCAGGGAAGAGAGAGAGGTATGTTAAATATTTTATGTATATAATGAACTGAAATGCATATTCCAGTGTTTCAGGCTTGTAATTTTCAAAGGGTCTATATCAGGAGATCGAAACCTTAGGTAGTCAAATACCTAAAGGTCGATCACTAAATATCGAAATGTAAAAATCACAAATGGAAGTTTCCACATGGGGAAACAAGTCGTTTGGCCGTTACTCAGATTTTGCCCTTTTTACAATGTAGAATGATCTTGGAGTTTGTATATTTAGTTGGGGGTGGGGGACGAAGCCCCACTCTTGATTTCTGTTTAAAACTTTTTTTTTTTTTTTAGTTTGGCCAATGGCATTGTTTCCCTGTGTGGAAATGGCCATTCATGATTTTTACATTTTGATATTTAGAGATCAAACTTTAGGTATTCAACTACCTAAGGTTTCAATCAGTTTTCAAATTAACATGTTTATTGATTAGAATGCAGGAGTACCCAACATGCATCAATAAGGTAAGTGAAATCAGCAAATGGTAGCTATAATTACAACTGTGTTTATAACTTATAGTGTTGATATATTATGTATTTTTGATCCATTTTCTCAGCACACATTTTCAGCAATACATCCACAACCTAAATGACAGTTTGTTGAGTGTATCTGTCACACATGTGGTAAGGTGCTTTACAAACAAGTGCAAATGCTATGATTATTGCATGTGATATATGGTTTGGCACACTTTTATGTCTGGCTGTGTTTTCTTCTGATTGATCTGTTGTGTAAATTTTGTTTTATTTTGTTTTCTGTTGCATTTTGCAATTAATCTTTACAGAGTATGGTACCCAAGGATGTTCACCACCCCGAAGATGTTGACATGCACATGCAAGGCCACTGCCAGATTCATCTGAAGAATGCAGTGACAATGATAATGACAAAGCCAAAGCACCTGGACCCACCCCTGCCCAAGACTTCCTGTCTGCACCCTGGAGGAGACGTCAACACAACTGTCATTAGAGACAATTTTTGGGAGGAAATCCAGGAGGTCATGAGCAATGTGTTCTGAACACAGATGAGGGACATGATGGGGACCTTCTTCAATGAGATACCATGGGCTATGTGAGATTCATTCAAGATTATGGCTCTTGTGATCATTCAGGAGTGTAATTCACATCACCCTAGATTGTCAGGTCTGTAGGTATTGTCTGTGTGCTCCACTTTTGTTATGATGCCAACATGATGATTAGAATTTAATTCACTGGGCTGTATATGCACTCTTGTGCATACATAGCATGTATCTGTCATGCTCCTGTATTATTTTCATGTGACATTTACTTTTTCCAATACATACATACATAAAAATGTTTCAAGCATGGGCATTAAAGCCATTCTAGCTTGCCAATATGCCAAAACACTTGTTCCCATAATAAATGTCCAGGCTGTTCTTTAAAATATCTAAACTAGTACGTGCTTTAATGTAATTTGGTAGTCTGTTCCAAGCATCAGCTACTCTGTCAGAGAACCAATTAGTACACTTCTCATTCCTATAGAATCTTCTACATAGGTTATCTGATGATTCTCTAGTACTTTTTGATAACCCCAAACATTCCCAGAGGTAGTTGTCCCTAAATGCCCTATATACCTGAATAAGATCTCTTCTTAAATATCTGTAAGAGACACTGTACAAGTTCAGATATTTTAGTCTTTCATAATAACTTAGATTTTCACATCCATGGATGCCCTTAGTATATTTCCGCTGTACTCTTTCCAGTTTATTCATGCTAGCTTTCCTATAGGGTTTCCATATTGTTATTCCATATTCAAGTTTGGGTCTAATGTAACTAACAAACAATGACTTTATTATGTTTGATTTCGTAGACTTTATAAATCTTTTTATACAACCTATAGTTCTATAACTATCATTAGCTAATTGGTTGATATGATTAGAAAAACTCATAGCTGAATCTACCCATATACCCAGGTCCTTGAATGAGTCTACACTTTCAATCACTGTGTGCTGTATTAAATATTCATCTTTTAGTTTATGTCTTCCAAATCTCATATGCTTAATTTTTGATGTATTTATCAACATATTATTTTCCTGTGCCCAAATGGTCAATTTAGTCAAATTATTTTGTAGACATGCCTTGTCTGTAACACTTGTAATCAGTTTACCCAATTTCAGGTCATCAGCATATAGACTGTAGAACACCTCAGATGAAAAAGTAAGGTCTGAAAGATACAATCTAAACAAGTAAGGGTCTAGTACAGAGCCATGTTGGACACCTTGACTGTAACCAAGGATTTCCCCTGTCCAGTTGGTGTGTGATACTTGCCATGTCCTATTTGTAAGTCATGCAGCTATCCATCTTATCAACAGTACATCAATACCTAGTTGTACTAATTTATTGATCAGTGTTTTGTGCATGACCCTGTCAAATGCTGAAGTTAAATCTATATAAATCACATCACAGCACAATTTTTCATTCATAGCTGTTATTATATTGTTATAGAACATCATGTTACAGGTGGTAATAGATCTATTTTTAACATATGTATGCTGATATATGGTTTCAAGTCCCAGCCTATCCAGTTCTGACAATAACTTATCCAGTATTACCTTCTCCATTATTTTTCCACAACATGAAAGTAGACGTAAGGGTCTATATGATTCTGGATTTGTTCTACTCCCCTTTCCCTTAAAGAGAGGTTTAGTAAGTACATGTCTCCAATCTTAAGGAATATCCCCATATTTATATGACCTAGTGAATAATAGATGTAATGGCAGTATAAGTTCTTGCTTAAGTGTTCTCAGGTCATTGTTACTTATTCCGTCTCCTCCCTGCACTTTGTTTGGATCCAGTTTGCACAGTTCTTTTTCAATATAATCTATTTTGATTCCAGTATCTGAGGTTACCTGGATGTCACTAGGACAACTTACCACCCCTTTTATGGAGCCAAACTGTTTTGCATAAGATATTGTAAATATATCTATAATCTGTTGTGTCTGAGAATAAATTTTAGAATCTGCACACAGTTTATCAATTTGTGTATCTTTACTCCTTCCATATCTTATGTATCTATAAAAAGGTTTCCTATTATGCTCAATATCTTTATATAAATTTTCTTCAAATTTTTCTTGATCTTGTCTAACACTATACTTAATCTGTTTGTCCAGCTTGTTTATTTCAGTTTTCAAAGTTGTAGTTCAACCTCTCTTCCATTTCTTATATTTTTTGTCTCTCACCTTAATCAGGTATCTTGTTCTTATGGAAATATATCCCCTGATGTTGCGTGCCTAGATCCTGATGTTAAACATTTTTTGACTATTTGCACTCAAACAATTTCTCTTTCAAAACTTTCCACATTCCATCTGCAGTTTTTCCACTGAACACCTCACTCCAGTTAGTTTTATATAGTAACTGTTTTGCTTCCCTATAATCTGTAATTAACCTTCTGTGCATTGGCTTAGATTTCAGTTTGGCAGAATTATCTAGCAACAATTTAACCTTTATGACCCCATGATCACTGCACATCAATGGTGGTAAAACTTGATGTCAAAGAAAAATACTTTAAAAGACCAAAAGCATAAGGTTCAGTTCAGGTATCTTTATTCTTGCGCAAGGAGACAAAAAATGCAGTTACAGAGTTTGTCTGAATAAATCAGGAAGTGTCACAATTTTTATACCTTTCTTTCAAGACATTGCCCACTACGACTGATGTAACAGATCACCAGTGCATAATTTTGTTACTTTACAGATGTTTCTCACATTTCTAGCTGACTCTTCAAAGTTTAAAAAAGATTTTTCAGTAAACAGGATGGCCTTGACGACCACCGGTCAATTATAACTTTCTTGCTATGTGATGTTATAAGTCTAGGTACTATGGCTAATTCAAGCACAATGCAAGTACAGATTTCTGAAGCAGTTCATTGTTTATAGCATCTAACTTTCTTGCAGCTTGTGCACTTTTTCATTAGCACAAATAGAGCTTATTGTCCATAATGAATGGATCTACAGAAATTATTATTATTCTTTATTTAATTTCCTGACCTAGCAGAAAATCACCTGCTTTCCAGTACATTTCCAAGGCATAAACATGTATTTTGCTGTGCTAGCAAACTAGGTCAGAGTGCATCTTGCAGTGTCAGAAAGCACAATTTCAGAAAAGCATGTTTTCAGTTTCAAATAGAACTAATGCTGCATATAGAATAAAAATGTGTTAATCTTCCCTTATTTAAAATAAGCATTGCACACATATGTTAATACATATTTTTCTAACACTTGACTTGAAGTTACAGTAATTTCTTTGGGAACACAAACAATATCTAGTATATTCCGTCCCCTGGTAGTTTTTTTTTTTTTTTTTTTTTACAATCTGAAGCATTTGTTGTTCCTGAATATACTCAGTGAATAATTTTGTTACTAACATTGTTGAATCAATATTGTTCTAGTCTGTTTCTGGTAAATTTAAGTCCCCGGCTAATATTATTCTTCCCTCCTGTGTTTCGTGTAAGAAATGTATGAATTTCTCTAGGTCATCTGCACTTGACTTTGGTGGTCTGTACACTCCAGCAATAGTTATATGTTCCAGGGTTGTCTTTATTGTCACAGTTACACAGTCTATAGTGTTGGTGTTATCATTGAACATGTAATAATCACAAGTCTCATAGCCATCTTTAATCCCTATCATAACATGTGCATGACACATTAACATGCTACACTGTCCACACACATTCAATTGTCCTTGCATTGTAGCAGTTAACCTGCTGACAGAGCTGCAAAAGGCAGCCTGTACACATGTATCTTACTGAGATGACTGACAGACAACTTATATTGTCCATAGTCCAAAGCTAACAGCATCATATGTCTTGGATGTCTGTTTTGCCATATCAGGTATGTGCAACATAAAGACATGTAATTACACATGTTTTTGGATGACAGTTTTTATGCTGTCCCACTGTCATGATGTGGTGTTATGTCATGGTTTGGCAATACTGATGCCATGTGGGATCATATACAGGTATATCCTGTCTATGTACAGTCCTCCTTTTTTGACTTCATCAGACAGCAAGGTAATATTGATCTGCACACAATGCTACAGATTACACATTCTTTCACAGTACATTACAGCATTTTTTTTGTAAGTAGTATTTCCACACCCATGATGTAGTGACATTGGTGTACACCTTCCATAAATAGTTGTATACATTATGACTGTAGATGTGTATGATAATAGTCATATCACATACTGACAAAGAAATGCACCTTTGACAAATGAGCATTCAGTGATGTATTGCTTATGTGCTGTAATGATGCTCAGGGGAGTGTCCTCTGCTCCATAATGAGCAGGGCAGTTGATATATACCTGCATTTCTTTATTTGACATTTGCATGACATTGTATGTGTATGACACACAGACAGGAAATGGAAAACAATGGATGGAAGAAAAGGAGTTAAAAGAAGAGTTGCTTGATTTAATAGACAAAGACAGATATATCAAGATCAATGAGAGAAATAGACTGCAGAAGGTTTATAAAACCCCAAAAGTCAGAAGCTTGATAAAACAAATGAACACAGTAATTAGGACTGTCCATAGAGATCCATGTGATATAACAGAAGTAAACAGAATATATTACTGTGCTGCTAAATTAATAACTGATAAAATTCTACCACAGGAACATAGGGTAGCGAGGAAAAAGAGGGGGCAAAAGTGAATACCATCATGGAAATGTTGAATAGAGAAAACTATAAAGCAGCTAAGACAATAAGTGTCATTGTTAGAAGATTATAGAAGAGGAAACAGATCAACAAAAATTTTAAGAAAGATAGATGTGACAAAAGCAATGCACAGTATTAGAACAGACCAGGATCTATTATGCACTATTGGAGATAATAAATTAAAAATTTCAAAACAGGCGGAAAGACTCAGAAGATACAAAGATAAATATAAGGGAAAAGCACAAAGTAAGCAATTTACTAATGACCCAAAAATGTTTTATAGAGAATTAGGAAATAAGGAAAAAGGAATTGATAGAGCACCGAAAAAAGTGGAAGTAGATACATTTTGGAGAAGTATCTATGAAGATCCTGTGTAACATAAGAAAGATGCTAAATGGATAGAAGAAGTAAAAGAAAGAATAAGAAGTTTAAAGGTACAGGATATGAAATGGGATGAAATAACAGCCAGAGAGATTGAAACAAAGTTGAGAAAAGCCTCTAATTGGAAAACCCCAGGCCCAGATGCAGTACCTAACTTTTGGCTTAAAGTATTAACTTCTTTACATGAGGATCTAACCATGTGTAAGAACTATTTATACGCACACCCTGAACAGACACCACACTGGTTAACAACAGGAAAAACAATACTCTTACTTAAGAGTGAACCTGCAAACTACCCTAAAAATTATAGACCAATAACTTGTCTTCCGACGACATATAAACTATACACAGGGATTGATGCCGACAGAGTTTATAGTAATTTAGAAGAAATCTCAATTATGGCAGTAGAACAAAAGGGCATTAAAAGAAAGTCATATGGAACAAAGGATCATCTGTTGTTAAAGTTATAGTGGAGAACTGTAAGAAAGGGAAGAATCTAAGTATGGCATGGATTGACTATAAAAAAGCATTTGATAGTATCCCACATTCATGGATAAAAGATTGCTTAAAAATATATAAAGTACATCCTACACTGATTGATTACATTACAGTAACCACGAAACAGTGGCAGACCACTTTGCAATTAAGCCATGATAAAGGACAGATTATTATCCCAGGGATAAAATTCCAAAGGGGGATATTCCAGGGTGACTCCCTGTCACCGTTGCTATTTTGCCTTGCCATTAATCCATTAAGCTGTTTACTTAACAGCTTAGGTCATGGCTATAATTTGGCTTCTAGAAAACTTCTTCTTCTCTTTTGGCTGTTTCCATTAGGGGTTGCCACAGTGGATCATCTGTTTCCATTTCTTCCTGTCCTCTGCATATTGCTGTGTCACACCAACCACCTGCATGTTCTCTCTCACCACATCCATAAACCTAATCTTAGGCCTTCCTCTTTTCCTCTTACCTGGCAGCTCCATCCTTAGCATCCTTTTCCCAAAATACCCAGCATCCCTCCTCAGCACATGTCCAAACCAATGCAATCTCACCTCTCTGGCTTTGTCTCCAAACCATTCAACCTGAGCTGACCCTCTAATATACTGATTCCTAATCCTGTCCATCCTTGTCACATCCAGTGCAAATCTTAACATCTTTAACTCTGCTACTTGCAGCTCTGACTCCTGCCTTTTTGTCAATGCCACCGTCTCCAACCCATACAACATAGCTGGTCTCACTACCCTCTTGTAGACCTTCCCTTTCACTCTTACTGGTACCTGTCTGTCACAAATCACTCCTGACATTCTTCTCCACCCATTCCACCCTGCCTGTACTCTCTTCTTCACCTCTCTTCCACATTTACCATTACTCTGAACTGTTGATCCCAAGTACTTAAACTCATCCACCTTCGCCAACTCTACTCCCTGCATCCTCACCATTCCTCTAGCCTCCATCTCATTCACACACACATATTCTGTCTTAGTCCTGCTGACCTTCATTCCTCTCCTCTCTAGAGCATATCTCCACCTCTCCAGGGTCTCCTCAACCTGGTCCCTACTCTTACTACAGATTACAATGCCATCTGCAAACATCATAGTCCATGGGGCCTCCTGTCTGATCTCGTCTGTCAACCTGTCCATCACCATTGCAAATAAGAAAGGGCTCAGAGCTGATCCTTGATGTAATCCCACCTCCACCTTAAACGCATCTGTCACTCACATTGCAGAATTTCACCACTGTCACACTACCCTCGTACATATCCTGTACCACTCTTACATAGTTCTCTGCCACTCCTGACTTCCTCAAACAATACCACAACTCCTCTTTAGGCACCCTGTCATATGCTTTCTCTAAGTCCACAAAGACACAATGCAACTCCTTCTGACCTTCTCTATATTTCTCCATCAACACTCTCAGAGCAAACATTGCATCTGTAGTGCTCCTTCCTGGCATGAAACCATACTGCTGATCTCTAATCATCACCTCCCTTCTTAACCTAGCTTCTACTACTCTTTCCCATAACTTCAAGCTGTGACTGATCAGTTTTATCCCTCTGTAGTTACTACAGCTCTGCACATCACCCTTATTTTTAAAAATAGGTACCAAAACACTTTTTCTCCACTCTTCAGGCATCCTCTGACATTACAAGATTTCATTAAGCAATCTGGTTAAAAACTCCACTACCATTTCTCCTAAGCACCTCCATGCTTCCACTGGTATGTCATCTGGACCAACAGCCTTTCCATTCTTCATCCTCTTCATAGCTGTCTGTACTTCCTCCCTGCTGATCTGTTTCACTTCCTGATTCACTATCCCCACATCATCCAACCTTCTCTCTCTCTCATTCTCTTCATTCATCAGCCCCTCAAAGTACTCTTTCCATCTGCCCAACACACTCTCCTCACTTGTGAGTATGTTACCCTCACTATCCTTTATCACCCTTACCTGCTGCACATCTTTCCCAGCTCGGTCCCTCTGTCTAGCCAGTCGGTACAGGTCCTTTTCTCCCTCTTTAGTGTCCAACCTTTCATACAATTTGGCTTCTAGAAAACAACAATGTATAATGACTTCTCATCTTCTCTTTGTCGATGACTTAAAACTGTATAGCTCATCAGATGAGGAATTGAAAGCATAGCTACAGATTGTCAAAATTTTTTCAGATGATATTGGAATGTCATTTGGTCTTGATAAATGTGCAAAAGCAACCTTTAAAAAAGGAAAATTGCAGCACCAGGAACACATCAGTTTGGGGCAAGAATGTGATATAAAAGAACTTGAGCAAGAGGGGGTGTATAAATACTTGGGAATTGATGAAGGATCAGCAATAAAAGATGAACAAATGTGAATAAAACTTAGTAAGGAGTACTTTAGAAGACTTAAATTAATCCTGAAAACAGCATTGACACCTAGGAGCAAGATCCAAGCTATAAATCAATTTGCTCTTCCTGTCCTAATTATAGTTTTGGAGTGATTGAATGGCCCCAAAAAGTGTTGAATAGATTGGATATTAAAACAAGAAGGATGCTTCCTGCTCACCAAATGATTTATAAAAATCAGTGTATACCAAGATTATATATTCCCCATTCTGAAGGAGGGATGGGCCTCCTTGAAATTGATTACATGTATAGATCTACAATCGTGGGACTCCACACATATCTACTGACCTCACAAGATCCAAATGTGGTGAAAGTTTTGAAACATGAGGAGAATAAATCTAAGATGACATCTCTGCTTAATTTAACAGAAGAATATCGACATCAAGTAGGAACTGAAATCAAACCAGAAATGGATTAAAATCAGGCAGCAACTGAATGTGCTAAAAAACAAAAGAAAGAATATAAGGTGAAGGATCAAATGAAAAGGCAAGAAATGTGGAAAAAACATAAATATAGTTGCAAGTATAGAAAACTTCTGTTGGTCAAGAACAAACACAGGAATGGTTAAGGTGAGATGAATTTACATCAAGAAATGAAAGGTTAATATTGGCAGCCCAAGATAGTGGGCTATGTACACGTTGGTTTACTAAGCCTATTGAACATGTGGGAGAAACAGATATATATAGGTTTTGTGGAACCGAATTGGAAACAGCCACACACCTTATTGCTGGTTGCGACTCTCTTATGGCAGAGGGACTATATACTGAAAGGCATAATAGTGTGGCAAGATTGTTACACTGGAGATTGTGCAAACATTATGGTATTGAAGTGGCTGAAAAGCACTGGAAACATGAGCCACAGAGAATCATAAAAAATGATGAAGTTTACATCACATGGGATCACCCAATACCAACAGTCCAAAAGATAGATGCTAGAAAACCGGATATAGTGGTCCAAAAAAAGAAGACAAAATTAGCATTGGTCATTGAAATCGCCACACCTAGTGACTACAGTGTCTTGTGTACAGAGAGACACAAAGTCGTAAAATACCTCGATCTGCAGGCAGAAATGAGAGCCATGTGGAAGAAAGATACCCAGACAGTTCCAATAGTAGTAGGAGCAACTGGTCTTATAAAAAAGAATTTACAATTGTATTTAGATATGTTACCAATTCATGTAACAACGTACAAATTGCAGAAGGAGTCATTACTGGGCACATTGCGGGTGCTGCGAAGAGCACTTTTGGCTAACATCAAAGAGTGAAACAATACTAATTTCATGAACTTCAGTTGTACTTTGACTTAGGAATGGGGTCCATTCCTGTCATGGTATTAAAAACTCAAAAGACTTGAAGAAATTAAAATGACAAAAAAATGTACCTTTGACAAATGAGCATTCAGTGATGTATTGCTTATGTGCTGTAATAATGCTCAGGGGAGTGTCCTCTGCTCCATAATGAGCAGGACAGTTGATATATACCTGCATTTCTTTATTTGACATTTGCATGACAGTGTATGTGTATGAGATTGCAATTTTTAGCTTACTTGCCTATGCATGTTGATGTGACATGGTTGTACAATATTGTGTATGTGTGTTTTATAAATGTCCAGTTTTGTGGATATCAGCAATCCATCTGGTCAGTTGACACACATTTTCAATTTGTTTAAATGTATTTCTGTGTGTCCTCTACAGTGCTGTGTGCTTTACACATGCATTTGAATTATGTCAACTTGCCATGTCCTGTTTACCCTGATGTGGTCCCAGGTTGTCCACCTCTTTACCACCTTAATATTTCCCTAGTATGTTTTGCAGGCATGTTTGCCTTTGTTAAAACTACTGTCTAATGCAATTTCTTAATCTGACACAGTGAACATGTCCCAAATGTATGGCCATTTTATAATAAAGAACATCTACACACAAGTTGCTGGCTAATGCTTGCAATACATGTTTGTTCTCATTGTACTTCCATGTTATCCAGTGTAGTTTTCTCACATCCATATGCATAATCTGCTGTATTCATTATTCTGTACAGTTGCATATTTTAAATTATTATTACATCATTGGTGCATGTATGTATGTATGTCTACTAACCTTGATTTCATGTACATTCCATTTATGCCACTGGCAAATATACATACAAATGTACACCTGTGTGTTGCATTTGACATGACATATGTGTGGAACATACACACATTCCATTACACGTTTGTTTTGGTTGTGTACACCTACTTGTGTATGTAGCAGCTTTTGCTGCTCTTAAGCAGTACTTCTGTTTGGCACTGTTCTTAGTTGTTTGCCTTTCAAACATGATTATAGATTTGGTTCTGTCTTCTGGAGTTACCTACCATTGTCTGACCTGCATTTGCTCATCTGTGATGTTGCTTGGCTTGCACATGCACTGCTGACAGACTATTTGGATATGTATTTATTCATCCAGTTTATACTGTGATCCTTATTTATTACTCTACAACACAATTCAGCTTAGGTTTAGGATTTTTGAATATATCTTTTTACACTTTTTTATCTTTTTATATATTTTCTTTTTATTTTTATTTTATTTTAATATTTGGAAATATATGGTTTTGTAAGTTTGCACTTTAAATAGTTGATCGCAAACTCTTGGTT
The DNA here is from genome assembly GCF_019279795.1 of Protopterus annectens. Taxonomy (NCBI): domain Eukaryota; kingdom Metazoa; phylum Chordata; order Ceratodontiformes; family Protopteridae; genus Protopterus; species Protopterus annectens. The sequence goes on from NC_056733.1 coordinate 1,911,180,926, forward strand.
CAGCAGTAGGTTTATGTTTATGTGATTATACGTTGATCACATGGTCACAAGTATTTAAGCAATTAACATATTGATTAAGTTGTTTTAAACGTATTTAAAAGGACTGGTTGGATATTTAAACTGTGTTTCAATTTTAAACGTTGGTCTGAGGAAGCTGGCGTATTATAGCCGGTGAAAGCGCTTACCATTTTGGATTAAAGGAGTCTTGTCTGTGAAGTTCATTTGTTTGTGTTTTACTCTACAACACACATTTACCATTGGTCATAGTCATCCAGGTATGACTGCCACACAGTTTGTGATGTGGCAACACAATTGCACATAGATAGATTTGTTTTTCTGCATTTCAGAATGGTTAGTATGTATCTGGATCCTGTTTGTCAATTATCCATTATCAGTATTGTGCAGTGTGCTGTCTGTGTAACTTACCTATCTATACTGTTTTTTTTCCGTTTGTCTTCACATCCTCTATCCCTATGTTTACCTTTCCTTCCCTTCTTAAAAAAAAAAAAAAAAAACAGAAAAAACTATTCCCACCATAAAAAAATTCCCCATGTCCCTCTGACTTTCCCTCAGATTCTCAGATTTTCCCATTCCAACAGCCATCTTGTTTGTCCTCTCCACACACTCATATCCCATAACATTTTCTACCTCCCACTTTCCTTGTGTGTATGCATTACTTGTGCTCCTCACATAAGTCCCAAACCCATTGTTAGCTACTGTTAGCTATGGTGGAGTGGCCATGATTGCCTTTCACATTTAAAATTTTTTATTAGGAAATTTATGGGTTCTGTCAGAAACTGTAAGTCCAAGCCAATATTTTATTAATGCTATATGTGTTATGTAGATATCCATAGTTGTCTCTGAGTTTAGTGTAATGGGTGATGTGAATATATATGTATTACAAATAGCCTTGCAACTTGGAAGCACGTATTATAAGTTAGTGGATGGCATACAGAAATATCTGTGGTTGTCTAAGATATTTTTGTTTACTTCTGCAAATTTATGTTACATATACCATGCTGCGTACTTTGGGATACTTTGCATTTTAATGTGTGTGTGCTGTTTTGGTTAACAGAATGGAATCAGTGATACTCCATAGTTGTCTGTAACCTTACTGTACATATTTTGTTATATTTCTAAACAACTGTCATGATTCTTGATTTGTGATCAGCTTTCTGTTTGGTAATTTACAACATTGTTGGACAAACATTTCTTATAATTATGGATTACTTTCTCATTTCTATAGTGTGCTTTTGGAACTGTGGTACTCTGTTGCGCACTGAGGTATTCTGAGTTTCTTGTTGCACATTAGCATATTTCAATGTTATTTGCAACTTTCATGCTGATATCAGCATAATAATCTAGCCTTTTATCCAGCTCATTTAAAAAAAATCTTCTTTTCCAACTCTTTATTCTCTTTTTCTGTTAACTTTTTACTTTCCATGTTTTTTCACTACCTTCTTTTGTTCTTTAAATATTTCTTGTATATCTTTTACAATGCTATTCATGATTTTTTTCTGAGTTCTTTCGATTTCTCTTTTAACATGTTTTTTTTTTATTTCTCTCATTGCACTACCATCTTCCTTTATTGGTCTGCTTATGCTTAAGTAACACAATACTTCTTCTCTTTTTCCTTGTAAAACATATTTTTGCTTATATAACAGTTCTATTTTTCTTGATTTCTTTCATATACCTCTTTTTCTTTGTCAAAGTACTTTCTATCATTGTTCTAAATCTTCCTATGTATCTTTACTTTTTAATGTTACTTTCTCTACTTTTCTCACATTGCATTGCTACTGTAAAAAAACATTTTTATGCATTTCCTTAAATATCATCCACAATTTAGATCAATTTTTTTAAATGTTCTCATAGTAATATGATCTTTCCTTAACTGTATTAATAATTTTGTTCTTTCTTCATTACATGCTTTGTCATTTATCATTTTATTCCTTTGCCTATTTTTATATATTCCTTGTTTATCTCTAGCCGTATTGCAAGATGATCAGAAAATCCTGTTTCAACTACCTCCCCTTCGCTTATAACTAAACCTTCTGATACTGTAAAATAATCTATTTCAGTTCTATACATAACCCTTTTGTAAGTTCATTAATTTTTGCCCCAAAGTTTTACCTTACCGCATATTATAACTTCTAATAATTTTCTTATAACATTTCCTTTCTTTTTACACTTGCCTCTTAAATCACACTTAAAGTCTCCTGTTATTATAATATTGATATTTATCACTATGTAGTCTAAACTCTGATGAAATAACCTTTCCATTTCTTTACAATTAGTATAACCATATAATGTTATATTTCTATATACTTGCTCTTTCCATTTTAAATGGTTCATCTTCCCATTTTGCTAAAGTTACATCTAATATCTTTACTGTATTTCCAAAGAATATGGTTATTTCATAATGCCTCCTGTTTCCCAAATTCCAGATTATCTTTCCTCCCCATAGTTTCTCTGTTTTTAATCTTTCTCCTTTTGTTAAAAATATTGTGTCTTCTAACATAATTGCATCTACATTACGTGTATTGCACCATTCCAAAATCCCTGTTCTTCTTACTATATTCTTAATACTATTCACATTTATAGAAAGCACTCTAAAATTTCCATTTTAACTTCTTCTTAGATTTATGGTTTCATAAGTTCATAACTGATTATCAGGCTAGCTTTCTTAATAGGCCACTCTAAGCCTAGCCAATTTATCTCCCAAAGGTGAGAATTAAACACTGTATCTTGTATCTGTAAATCAAACAACTTAACCACTAGAGCAGCCTCCAGTCATTAGCTGTATATATTCTTTTTCATCCATTTACTTTTTTTTTTCTTTTCTACATATCACTTTAAATTTTCTTTTTCTGTGTTTTACCATTTTACCTCTTGTTTTCTTTTACTACCTCCTAATTTATGTCTTCTTCATCACTTATTTCAGAGTTTTCTATGTCCTCTTCAATATTTTATCTCAACTCATTTTTCTTCTATTTCTACTACTTCTAAAATTTCTTTTGTTCATTTTCTTTTTGTTATTTTTCATTTTCCTTACTCTTAATTTTTGCAATCCATCCATAAATGTCCATTTTTTTACTTTAATAACATTTCAATTCACATTCTTTTGCATCATGTCCCCTTTCCCCACAAATATAACATTCTCTTTATCAAATGTCCATATTTTCCACAAAAAAAATATATATATATATATATATATATATATATATATATATATATATATATATATATATATATATATTCCCCACCCCTCCACATTTATTATGCTTAGTATATGCATATTTTTCTCTATTTTTAACAAGCTTTAAAAAGCTTGTTTCAGCTACATATTGTACTTATTTTACTGCCTGTACTTTAACAGTCATTTTTGTGTTTAAATTACCTGTTTAACTGTTGTAGGCTACACACTCAAGTGTGATAGCCATTTCTGTGCAATTAAAGTGTTTTTTTGATTGTATCTGCTTTATTTTCTGAAAAAATATATATATATACACTTGTTTTCCACCTTTCTAAGCTAGTATAGTCCAGTTTTAAGGTTAGTGCTGAATTCAGGGCTGTGTTACAAGTTTCTGTGTTTGCCCATACCTTACTTGGATAGAAGGAAGTTTCTCTGTTCACTGTGAGAGAGGGAGCTTTGAGCAGCCTATCTGTAGCTGGAGGAGTGGTTTCAGCCAAGAAATTAGTAGTTTATTGGCCATTTTGGACTAATTTCTATCTCTTTCATTTCCCTGCTATAAAACCCGCATTTGCAAGGTTTTTGTGTTAGTATACAGCTCAGCAAGCTCCTGCCTGGTGCCCTGCAGAGTTATACAGCAGCAGAGAGACAAAAGAGAGACTTTAGAGTGATTAAGTATCATTTTATTGCATTGTCTTGTTGCCTTTAGCTAATTCTGCCTAAAACACCACTTTTCTAGAGTTTCTGTGATTTTAAAAGCTTGTTTCAGCTGCATATTGTACTTATTTTACTGTCTGTACTTTAACAAAGTCATTTTTGTGTTTTAATTACCTGTTTAACTGTTGTAGGCTACACACTCAAGTTTGATAGCCATTTCTGTGCATTTAAAGTGTTTTTTTGATTGTATCTGCTTTATTTTCTGAAAAAAAAATATATATATATATATATATTTGTTTTCCCACCTTTCTAAGCTAGTATAGTCCAATTTTCAGGTTAGTGCTGTATTCAGGGCTGGGTTACAAGTTTCTGTGTGTGCCCATACCTTACTTGGATAGAAGAAATTTCTCTGTTCACTGTGAGAGAGGGAGCTTTGAGCAGCCTATCTGTCCCTGGAGAAGTGGTTTCAGCCCAGAAAGGAGTAGTTTATTGGCCATTTTGGGCTAATTTCTATCTCTTTCATTTCCCTGCTATAAAACCGGCATTTGCAAGGTTTTGCACACTGGGCAGTGCCAGTTAGCTAGGGTATAACTATTCCCGGCTCAACAAAGTCTACTGTTCAATTTTTCCCTCGGAACTAGACAAACTTTCAACTTAAGCACTCAAACCATTCACTTTTCATACTGGCACTTGCTCAAAACTCATAGCAAGCACTAATAAACCTTAGCACTAGACCCCCTCTATACTGTAGAGAAGGACAAGGCTTTCTATTCGACCTTACCAGCCAGTCAGTAAAACAGTTTACTGTACCTATCCAGGCATGTCCAAAGGGCAGTTTCAGGTGTACTCTCTGGTCCAACTGGTGAATCTGGGCATTTTGAGGCAATGTTACAATTGCCTCATGTACACAGACAACCCTCTCCTCCTTCCACCAAACATTAATACATGCGAGAGATGCAATTATACAGCCAAACTGGAGGCTAAGCTCTCTCAACCCAAGACTGGACCAGGCAGTCAAGAGGAGAAGGGAATTACTTGCATCACACCACCAGTCTCACATAGACCTATGAAATCAGCACCGGCAAAAAAACACACATAAATACACAAAAACATACTCGGAGGATCTAAATAAAAATCTGCAGAAGCAACAGAGACCTCCAAAGCAGACATCCAAGCAACCTCCACCCCCCCAACACAAACCATGAAACACATACTTCACAAAACCAGTGTGCCACACAATCACAGCCCTTAAGGCAAAATAACATACCCAACACACCAGTAATAGGTGACTCTATAGTCAGGCTCACTGACGTCCCACTCACCAGGGTGAACAAGGAGAAGGTTACTGTTAGCTGTCTTTCGGGTGCCAGGATTCGCCACATAACACAAACACTCAGGTCACTCCAGAACAAGTACAAATATTACTCTGTCATTGTCCATATTGGTGTGAATGACCTGAGCTGTACCTCCCTAGACTACATGAAAAGAGACATGGAGAGCTCTCTCATCACGTAGCCCAGGCCGGTATGACCCTGACCCTGAGTAGCATCCTGCCCTTACCAAAAATGATACCATGGTATAGAGAAAAAAATTATCAATTTCAACAACTGGCTCAGCTTCTGGTGTCATTCAAAGGGGATCCAGTGTCTGTCAGCCTGGGATGACATGCTCGACAAACCACGTTGCTTTGCTAGAGACAGCTTGCACCTGTCACCCTTAGGCTTTTGAATACTGGCCAAGGCTCTTGCCACCCCCATAGTGCCTTTTTAGGCAAGGCTCAAAAGACAAACCCACTGCCATAAATAGCACAAGTAACAAAAAACTGCAGGTAATGCTACTCAATGCCAGAAGTCTAAACCTCAAAATGCACGTACTCGAGGCACTCTTCAGTATGGAGAAAATCGATATATGTGCAATAACAGAAACCTGGTTTAAGGCTCCAGAGAGCACCCCAGCATTACCAGGCTACAATTCATACCATACATTTAGGCCACAAAACCCAGACCAAAATACAAAAGGCAGGGACATATCCATATTCATCAAGGATACCCACACCTCCAGGTTAGTGGCACAGCACGATGCTTCAGAGATCATCCACGTGCAACTAACAATGGGAAAAACTGCTATTCAAATTATAGCTTGCTATAGATCACCCACCATGTCCCAGGACCCCCACTCCACATTCCTGGAAACACTGGGAAACATAAAGGTCCTACAAAACACCCTGATATTGAGTGATTTCAATTGACCAAACATTAACTGGGAGAACTGCTCAAGTACAAACTCCCTTACCCAACATTTCCTAGAATTTATAAACTCAAACGCCCTGGATCAACTGGTCAACAGCCCCACCAGAGGTGACAACATATTGGACCTGGTCATCACCAGCATGGGCGACTGGTGTTCCACAATGGAGGTTAACCCCTCGCTGGTTAGATCTGACCATAAATTAATCACTCTGGATAGCCACATTCTGCAACCACCTCCGGTCAAAGAAACCACTGTGAAAACTTTTCAAAAGCAAACTTCACGTTACTTAAGACTGAGGTGGGAAGTTTCAAAGCCCCCATGCTAAAGGATAACGCTGTCCAAGCTGCAAAATCCTTTACTAATGCACTCTATGGGCACCTACAAGAATGCATGGATCATGCTATCCCAAACAAAACCAAGACTTACTCCTCCAAGAAAAGGAAACCAGTCTGGTGGACCCTTGCCATAAACAAGCTATACAATAGAAGGAAGAAACTAGTACAGAAAGAGTAAAATCCCAAGAAGGGAAGACATCCCTGATCAGTATCAGCAAGAAACTACGTTCCTTCATAAAATCATCCAAGGCTAGCTTCGAAACAAAAATTGCCATGGACTCCAAAGATAACTACAAGGCATTCTTTAGCTATGTCAAGAATCTAAGTGGCAATTCTCAGATCTGCTCGGAGTTAGTGCAGAATTGCACAAAATACACTGAACTGACTGATATAGCCAACATCCTGGCAGACAGGTTCAGTGCAAACTTCACCCCCCCTCTCACCCCCAAAATGGCCCATAACTATACCAGAAGAATGTAGTCCCCCTAAAATCACAGACACTCAGGATAAAACAGCCCTCTCCAAAGCCAAAAACACAGCATCAATGGGACTGGATGGTGTCCCAGGCTGCGTCCTACAGGAGCTCAAAGATAAACTAACCTCTCACCTAAACACACTGTTTAAACTCAGCCTCTCCACAGGCTACATGCCCACAGAGTGGTGCACAGCAATGGTTATTCCACTCCACAAAGGTGGAGCCACAACGGACCCTGGGAACTATCACCCTATAAGCCTGCCTAGCTTGGTCTGTATCATCATGGATCTCATTAACAGAGACATTGGAAACCTCCAAACACTGGACCTTACCAAGTTCGGCTTTGTTAAGGGCAGATCATACCTCCTAAACCTGGTGGACTTCTTTGAGACAGTTGCCAAGGCTATAGATGAGGGAAAGATGGTCCACACAGCCTACCTAGACCTTGCAAAGGCCTTCAACACCATTCCCCACTCAGGTATTATAGACCAGCTCACCAGCCTGAACATAAACCCCTACATCACGAGATGGGTTGTCAACTGGCTCATGGACAGAACCCACATGGTAAGAGTTGCGGGAGCTAGGTCTGGCACTAAACCGGTTACAAGTGGCGTTCCCCAGGGCTCAGTCCTAGGACCCCTCCTGTTCGGCATATACTTCTCAGAGGTACAAGCAAGCACAGGAGGACTATGACTGACCAAGTTTGCAGACGACTGCAAACTAGGGGCTATAATTGTCTCTCCGGCTGACACAGACATCCTCCAAAAGGGTCTCACTGAGACAGATACCTGGCATACTTCTCAAACTGGAAACATCAAAAATCTGGACAAGGCCCATGAAAAATAGGTACAAATCTGTACGCTGATTAACATAAAAATTGCATACACAATTATGTAACCCCACCCACTCCAATGGAACTGTGGGATACCAACTTTCAAACACAAACTGAAGAACAAACAACCTAAATATGGCACCAGAGTTCCCCTGCAGCCATTCCAATGTCCCATATGACCTGGCTATTTCACCCTATTTACCATAAACACTAATGTGTGCATGCATACTGCTGCTTTACTTCTACAATGATTATTTGGATTTTATTTTTACATTTTATAGCACAATGCACAAACACTAATATATCTGCTAAACAAAGCAATACTGTCTCAAAATGAAAATAGACTTGGCATTAAAACTTCTCTCCCCTTGAAACTCACATTTATTGAAACAGCACTGAAACCCACACCACTTCCAAAGAAAATGCATCTGCCAGTGGTGGCTAAAGATTACCTTTGGTCTGTTTTCTAATCATAGGCCCCTTGCACACAAAACAAAAAACATACATGCGTTCTTTGATACACCTTCCTGACTTTATGAAATTATATTCCTTGTATTAATGATATGACTCAATTATTTCAATTTTCAAGTTGCAAAGCCCATTTATTACAGCAATATCATTCAAGAGACAATGGAGGGCTACTCTGACAGTGTGGTACAGCACCTGGAAAAAAACTCTTACAGACTGAATTATTCTCAGTCCAAAATGCTAACCACATCAGCTCCTTTAGACTGCAAGCAACATTTGAAAGATAAATAAAAACAGCAAATATCATGTTTAAAGGCAAGCTTATTAATTGCTTTATAAAACATTCAAATACCTTACCATGCATTTCAAGAAAGTGGTAAATCACGACTTTATTTACTGATCGAAAACCTAGTCAAGCAGGAATAGTGGTATGCAACTAATTATCCTAATTGCTAAATTATCCAATATGTTATAATCCATGCTACCTATAACCCAGAACCCAACAGCACATGAAAAAAAAAGGCTAGCCAATGTACTTAACATCCAAATATTATACATAAGAAATGGTTACAAAATCAAGAGTTCTGATGAAAATTATTTAGGTTGTATTTTATTAAAACCAACAAGGAAAAAATCAGCAAGTAGTTTAAGCTTGTCTGATGATGCATCATCCAGCCCTTCTAAACAGATATTTTGTGTGTTGTGGATATAACACTGCATAATCAAACATGTCTCTGTACTACTTACTATGCTGTCACTTACTCAGCTCCATGTGCGACACAACATTAACAGCAATAGAAAACACACACACAACTACCCTCTGTGCAAATTTGTTAGAACTAGTTTTAATGCAGAAGAAAGTGACTGTTGTGCAAGGTAATTCCACAATCTTCAGAGCTTTCTGTGAACACTTTCCAAAATCCTACAGCTTCACTTATATGCAAGAAAACAATGCATCTACATTCCGTAAGCCAACAGTTTGCAATATTGTAATTAAAACTTAAAGTACACAAAATTACTTTGGATCGCTGCTTTTATCATTCTCGTACGCCCAACACCTCACTTGTTTATTTCTCCTGCTGACCTGTCTTACACACACATGCATACCAGTTGTTGTGTCTTTTACAGTGTGGTCTCTTCCTCTGCATATTCTACTGTTGCCCACATTTCACGACACCAATGCACAGTTGGTCTTTCCCTGACAAGAATCCATTTAGAAGACCTAAATCCCTTTTATCACACACACACACACACACACACACACACACACACACACACACACACACACACACACACACACACACACACACACACACACACACACACACACACAAGGTACCTTAAAGGAAAGCAGTTCTGTTCTGCCCAGACCCATCTGGCTCACTCTGCAACAAAATTAAATAGCAGTCCCAGTAGCTGTATTCTGCCTGGACCCATTAATTTGCTTAAATCCATCCATCCATAACGGCGCAACAGTAACTTAAATTGATCCATAATGGCACACCACTATTCAAACAGATGCACTCCCATGCATGCCCCTTAATTCTGACAGGCTGACGGAGCTTATGTCATTGCGCACGTGATGATGTCAGCTCCAAAAGAGCGAAAATTAAAACGTTTCAAAATCAGATAAAAAAAATGGAAATGAAGGGATGCCACTCGGGAATTGTGGCACCCCATTATTGGGACCCCAAAACTCGGTAAAGACCGAGTAATTCGGGACAGTTGGGAGGTCTGATACCCGGTGTCAAAACCATGGCCTCAAGCTAAATGCCAAAAAGTGCATAGTCATAAAGTACCCACAAACTACCACATAGGTGGTAGCCCCCTAAATACAGAAGACGTAATAAGGGATCTGGGGACCCAAGTAGATAGTATACTCTCCTTTGATAATCACATTGCCAAAGTCATTAAAAAATCCTTCTATATGGCCCACCTAATCACAAAAGGGTTTGCCTCCAGATTGAAAGAGGTCATTGGGCCCCTCTATGCATCACTCATCAGACCCATCATAGAGTACAATGCCCCATTTGGGATGTACCTTACAAGATACCTGCAACAACTGGAAAGACCACAGAAGTACCTCACTAAGAGGATCACTGGCCTCAAGCAGATGCCCTATGCAGCTCGACTGAAGAAACTCCAGCTGTACTCGGTTGCATACCGCCAACTCAGAGGTGATCTCTGCCTGACATACAAGGCCATGTCCAACCCAGAATTGATGGACACGCTCCACCTAAAGAAAACCATATCCCCTCTTTACCACAACAATAAATAGGATGTGCTGGAGGGATAGATTCCTGTCCCAGAGACTTCCCATGCTCTGGAACAAGATTCCAATCTACATTAGGCAGAGCTTCTTGTTAACCCTCTTCAAGACAAACCTTGATGAGTGGATGGGAAACAGAAGGTTTACCCCAGGGATCACTTCAATGCCTCTGCTGGACAGAGACACAGGGAACTAATCTAAGGGGGCGGCGAAAGCCAACACATTCCAGCTAGGCTTATAAATGCCTTTGGGCAGATAGCCTAGAACCTACCTATGAACCTATGAACCTATGAACTCAATATTACAATCCCAGCCACCAGACCATAAACCCCTTTTGTCATAAACTTTTGCAATGTCCATACTTCTTTATATAACCTTTTTAAATATGCTTTCAAAGTCTCTGTTTTTATCTGTGTTTGAAATTGTACATGAATTATAGGTTCATAGGTAGGTACTAAGCTATTGGCCCTAGGGCCTATATAAGCCTAGCCAAACAGTACCCTGGCTTTTGCCACCCAAGAAAATTATTTTCCTGTGCCCCTTTCAAGCAGAGCCACAGAAGTGATCCCCAGGGTGAATTTCCTATCTCCCATCCAATCATCACAATTTTTCTTGAAGAGTGCTAATGAGGAGCTTTGTTTGATATAGATAGGTAGTTTGATCCAGAGTATGGGAAGTCACTGAGACAGGAATCTATCCCTCCAGCATGTCCTGTTTATTGTGGTGACTAGGTTTAGGTCTCTAGAGCATGTAGCTCGGAAGGATAGGGATTTCTTTACGTGGAGCATGTCCAACAGCTCTGGGTTTGACATAGCTTTGTATGTTAGGCAGAAATCACCTCTGAGTAGGCGATATGTGACAGATTAAAGCTGGAGTTTTTTTAGATGGTCTGTGTAGGGCATCTGTTTGAGGCTGGCAATCCTCTTTGTGAGGTATTTCTGTGGCCTTTCCAGTTGTTGTAGATGTCTTGTGAGGTACATACCAAAAGGGGCGTTGTACTCTATAATGGGTCTAATGAGTGATGAGTAGAGGGGAACAATGACCTCTTTTTTCCTGGATGAGAAACCTTTTGTGATGAGGTGTGCCACATAGAAGGATTTCCTGACTACTGTGGCAATGTGATTATCAAAGGAGAGACTACTGTCAACCTGTGTCCCAAGGTCTCTTATTACACTTTTGGTGTTAAGTAGACTACCGCCTATGTGGTAATTCATGGGTACAGAGTTTTTACCAAAAGGGATGACAATGCACTTTTTGGCACTGAGCTTGAGGCCATGGCTTTGACACCAGGCATCTGTCTCAGTGAGGCCCTTTTGTAGCATGTCCACATCATTAGGAGATTTGATTACGGCTCCTAGTTTGCAGTCATCTGCGAACTTTGTTAGCCAAAGACCTTCTGTGTTAGCCTGTACTTCAGAGAAGTAGATGCCAAACAGGAGAGGACCTAGGACTGGACCCTGTGGTACTCCACTTGTCACTGGTCTGAAGTTGGATTTAGAGTCTGCTACTTTCACAATGTGTGTTCGGTCAGTGAGCCAGTTGGCAACCCATCTTGTGACATAGGGATTTATACCTAGTTTAGTGAGTTTGTCTAGAATTCCAGAGTGGGGGATGGTGTCAAAAGCCTTGGCAAGATCTAGATAGGCTGTGTGTACCACTTTACCCTCATCTACAGCTTTGGTGACCGCTTCAAAGAAGTCAGTCAGGATTAGGAGACATGATCTGCCTTTTACAAACCCAAACTGGGTAGGGTCCAGAGTTTGGAGATTACCAATGTCATTGTTTATAAGTTCCATGATGATACGCTCCATAGCCTTGCAGACAAGGCTTGTCAGGCTAATGGGGCGGTAGTGCTCGGGGTCCGTGGTGGCTCCCCCTTTGTGGAGTGGGATAACTGTTGCTGTGTGCCATTCAGTGGGCACAAAGCCTGAGGTGAGGCTATGATTGAACATGGTACTTAGGTGGGGTGCCAGTTTATTCTGTAGTTCATGTAGAATGCAGCCTGGGATGTTGTCAGGTCCCATGGATGCTGTGTTCTTGGCTTTGGAGATTTGTTTTTTACCTGTGCAGCCGTGTTGCTCAGCATAATGCATCCGAGATTATCCAAGTGCAACTAACTCTGGGCAAGACCGCAATCCAAATTGTAGCTTGCTACAGATCCCCCACCATGCCCCAGGATTCCCACTCCTCATTTCTTAATACACTGGAAAATATTAGGGTACAACCTAACACCCTAATAATGTGCGATTTCAACTACCCTACCATTAACTGGGAAAACTACTCATGTACCAACTCTTGTGCTCATTTCTGGAATTCATAAATTCCAATGCCATGGATCAACTTATCCACACCCCCACCAGCGGCAGCAATATCCTAGACCTGGTTATTACCAACATGGGCAACTGGTACTCCACACCAGAGGTCAATTCCTCGTTGGTCAGATCAGACCATAAGCTAATCACCCTAGACATCCACATCCTTCCCTCACCACCCATTTGGGAAACCACAGTAAAAAATTTCTCCAAAGCCAACTTCACGCTTCTTAAGACAGAAGTGGCAAACTTCATGACACCCATGCTGACGGACAATAGAGGTATGACTGCTGAATCCTACACAAATGCACTTTATAAGCACTTACATGAGTGCATGGATCATGCAATCCCTAACAGAACCAAGATGCTATCCTCCAAAAAAAGGAAGCCAATCTGGTGGTCCCCTGCCATAAACAAACTCTACAACAGAAGAAAGAAACTGTTGCAAAAAAGAGTAAAATCCCATGATTGGAGAAACTCCCTGGTCAGCTTCAGTTAGAAGCTGAGATCCCTCATAAAATCCTCCAAATCTAGTTATGAAAACAACATCTCCACTGACTCTAAAGACAACCACAAAGCATTCTATAGCTATGTCAAGAATCTCAATGGCAACACTCAGATCTGCTCTAAGTTACAGCACAATGGCACTAAATATACAGAACCAACGGATATTGCCAACATCCTGGCAGATAGGATCAGTGCTAACTTTACCCCTCTGTCATCCTCTAAAGGGCCCATCTCTATACCAGAAAAATGCAAAGTTCCTGTAATCACGGCTGCACAAGTAAAAAACACACTGTCCAAAGCCAAGAACACAGCATCCATGGGACCTGATGACATCCCAGGCTGTGTTCTACATGAACTACAGAACGAACTGGTACCCCACCTAAGTACCATGGTCAATCATAACCTCACCTCAGGCTATGTGCCCAGTGAATGGTGCACAGTGACAGTTATCCCACTCCACAAAGGGGGAGCCACCACAGACCCCAGAAACTACTGCCCAATTAGCCTAATGAGCCTGGTCTGCAAGGCTATGGAGCGTATCATCATGGAACTTATAAACAATGACAATGGCAATCTCCAAACTCAGGACCCCACCCAGTTCGGGTTTGTAAAAGGCAGATCATGTCTCCTAAACTTGATAGACTTCTTTGAAGCAGTCACCAAAGCCATAGATGAGGGTAAGGTGGTTCACACAGCCTATCTAGATCTCGCCAAGGCTTTTGACACCATCCCCCACTCTGGAATTATAGATAAACTCACTAAACTAGGTATAAATCCCTATGTCACAAGATGGGTTGCCAACTGGCTCACTGACAGAACCCACACTGTGAAAGTAGCAGACTCCAAATCCAGCTTCAGACCAGTGACAAGTGGAGTACCACTGGGTTCAGTCCTGGGTCCTCTCCTGTTTGGTATCCACTTCTCTGAAGTACAGGCCAACACAGAAGGTCTTTGGCTAATGAAGTTTGCAGATGACTGCAAACTAGGAGCCATAATTAAAACTCCAAAAGATGTGGACATCCTACAAAAGGACCTTGCTGAGACAGATGCCTGGTGTCAAAGCCATGGCCTCAAGCTCAATGCCAAAAAGTGCATTGTCAATCCTTTTGGTAAAAACTCAGTACCCATGAACTATCACATAGGTGGTAGTCTACTTAACACTGAAAGTGTGATAAGAGACCTTGGGACACAGGTGGACAGTAGTCTCTTCTTTGATAATCACATCACCACAGTAGTCAGGAAATCCTTCTATGTGGCACACCTCATCACAAAAGGTTTCTCATCCAGGAAAAAAAGAGGTCATTGTTCTCCTCTATTCGTCACTCATTAGACCCATTATAGAGTACAATGCTCCTTTTGGTATGTACCTCACAAGACATCTACAACAACTGGAAAGGCCACAGAAATACTTCACAAAGAGGATTACCGGCCTCAAAGAGATGCCCTATGCAGACCGTCTCAAAAAACTGCAACTTTACTCCATTGCATATTGCCTACTGAGAGGTGATTTCTGCCTACCACACAAAGCTATGTCAAACCCAGAGCTTTTAGACATGCTCCACTTAAAGAAATCCCAATCCCTACGAGCTACACGCTCTAGGGACCTAAACCTCATCACCACAATAAACAGAACATGCTGGCGGGATAGATTCCTGTCCCAGAGACTTCCCATAGTCTGGAATAAACTACCTATCTATATCAAACAAAGCTCCTCATTAGCACTGTTCAAGAAAAATCTTGATGATTGGATGGGAGATAGGAAATTCACCCCGGGGATCGCTTCTGTGGCTCTGCTCGACAGTGGCACAGGAAAATAATTTTCTTGGGTGGCGAAAGTCAGGGTACTTTTGGCTAGGCTTATATAGGCCCTAGGGCCAATAGACTAGTACCTACCTATGAACCTATGATTACAGGTACTTTGCATTCTTCCGGTATAGAGATGGGCCCTTTAGGGGATGAGAGAGGCGTGAAGTTAGCACTGAACTTATCTGCCAGGATGTTGGCAATATCAGTTGGTTCTGTATATTTAGTGCCATTGTGCTGTAACTCAGAGCAGATCTGAGTGTTGCCATTGAGATTCTTGACATAGCTATAGAATGCTTTGTGGTTGTCTTTAGAATCAGTGGCAATTTTGTTTTTGTAACTAGCTTTGGAGGATTTTATGAGGGATCTCAGCTTCTTACTGAGGCTGACCACGGAGTTCCTGCAATCATCGGATTTTACTCTTTTTTGCAACAGTTTCTTTCTTCTGTTGTAGAGTTTGTTTATAGCAGAGGACCACCAGATTGGCTTCCTTTTTTTTGGAGGATAGCATCTTGGTTCTGTTAGGGACTGCATGATCCATGCACTCATGTAAGTTCATAGGTTCATAGGTTCATAGGTTCATACTAGGCTATCTGCCCGAGGGCATTTACAAGCCTAGCCCATAGTTTTGTGGCTTACGCCACCCCTTTAGTATGGGGAACTATACCCATTATTTTGCTGTGCCTCTGTTGAGCAGTGACACTGAGGTAATCCCTGGGGTATATCTGCGATCTCCCATCCATTGGTCAAGATTTCTCTTGAACAAGGCCAGCGAGGTGCTCTGCCTCACATATACCGGGATTTTATTCCACAGCATAGGGAGTCTTTGGGTGATGAATCTATCCTCCAGCGTCCTATTAATAGCCGTGTCGAGGTTTAAGTCTCCGCCCTTGTGGCTCTGACGGATCTAGATTTTTGAGGTGAAGCATATTCATCAAATCTGGGTTTGACATGGCCTTGTATGTTAGGCAAAGGTCACCTCTGAGCAAGCGGTAGCGACTGAATAGAGCTGGAGTTCTTTCAGTCGGGCAGCATAGGACAGATGTTTGAGACCCTTTATCCTTTTGGTGAGGAACTTTGTGGCCTCTCCAGCTGCTGCAAGTGTCGGGTCAGATACATTCCGAATGGGGCATTGTACTCAATCATTGGTCTGATGAGTGATGAGTATAGGAGACTATGACCTCCCTTGATCTAGATGAGAATCCCTTCATGATAAGGTGGGCAATGTAGAAGGTCTTCCTAACTACTTTAGCTACATGGGTGTCGAATGACAGACTACTATCAACCTGGGTCCCCAGGTCCTGATAACTTCTTCTATGCTCAGTGGATTGCCACCTATTTGGTAGCTAGGGTAACCTTGTTTTTCCCGAAGGGTATGACTATGCATTTTTGGCATTTAACTTTAGGCCATGGCTCTGGCACCAGTTATCCGTTTCTGTGAGACCCTTCTGAAGGATATCTGTGTCAGATGTGTTTTCTACTATGGCGCCCAGTTTGCAGTCATCTGCAAACTTTGTCAGCCATAACCCTCCTGTGTTTGCTTGTACTTGAAAAGTAGATGCCAAACAAGAGTGGGCCCAGGACTGAACCCTGTGGTACACCACTTGTGACAGGCTTTGAGTCTGACATGGCGCCAGCAACTCTGACCCTGTGGGTTCTGTCACTCAGCCAGTTTGCAACCCATCTTGTGATGTATGGGTTAACATTTAAGCTGATGAGTTTTTCAATGATACCCGAGTGGGGTATTGTATCGAAGGCCTTCGCCAGATCGAGGTAGGCTGTATGGACTGCCTTTCCCTCATCAATGGCTTTGGTGACTGTTTCAAAAAGTCAACCAAGTTTAGAAGGCATGATCTGCCTTTGACAAAGCCAAACTGGGATGGATCCAAAGTCTGCAAATTCCCTATGTCTTTATTTATGAGGTCCATTATGATCCTCTCCATGGCTTTGCAGATAAGGCTTGTCAAGCTAATGGGCCGGTAATTTCCAGGGTCGGTGGAGGCACCGCCTTTGTGAAGTGGGACCACAGTTGCAGTGCGCCACTCCTGGAGTGCGTATCCAGAGGTAAGACTATGATTAAACAGCTGTCCTAGCTGTGGGTTTAATTCCTCATTGAGTTAGTGGAGCACACAGCCGGGGACACCATCAGGTCCCATGGATGCTGTGTTTTTTGCTTTGGAGAGAGCAGTTCTCACTTGGGCGTTGGAGATGTTTGGGGGGCTGCAATCACTTGGTATAGATATCTCTCCTTTTGGGGGGAGGGGAGAAGTTTGCACTGAACCTGTCAGCCAGTATGTTGGCAATGTCTGTAGGATCAGTAATCTTCACATCATTTTGAACTAGTTCTGAGCATATCTGGGAGGTTCCTCCCAGGTTTCTAACATAGCTAAAGAAGGCCTTATGATTGTCTTTTGAGTCTTTAGCTATTTTTCTCTCAAAATTTGCTTTGGATGATTTTATGAGAGCTCTTAGTTTTTTACTTATAGTGATCAAGGGTGTCTTACCTTTTAAGGATTTTGCTCTATCTTGTAGTAGCTTCCTCCTTTTGTTGTAGAGTTTGTTTATGGCTGGGGTCCACCAGACTGGACGCTTGCCTTTGGTACAAAGAGTCTTTGTTTTGCTTGGGATTGCCTTATCCATGCAGTCCTGCAGGTGCTGGTAGAAGGCACTTGTAAGTGATTCAGCGGCTTGAGTACTGTTTTCCCGGCTCGGGGCCTTAAAGGAGACCACACTAGTCTTTAGAAGTGTGAAGTCAGCTTCGAAGTTCTTTACTGTGGTCTTTTTATTTCAGGTGGGGTGGGATGAGGACCTCCAGCGAGATTAGTTTGTGATCTGATCTCACCAGTGAGGGGTATACTTCGGTGTTGAACATTGTGCTCCCATGTTCGTGATGATGAGATCAAGTATGTTTTCTCCTCTTGTGAGGATGGTGACTAGTTGTTCCATGGCATTTGAGTTTATGAATTCCAGGAACTTTTGGGCTAGGGTGTTTGGGCTTGAGTAGTGTTCCCAGTCTATATTAGGGTAATTGAAGTCACCTAGTATGATGGTGTTTGGTGATACATTTATCCCCTCTAGTGTTTTCAGGAAGGCCATGTGAGGTTCCTGAGTTTGTGAGGGTGGCCTGTAACATGCTACAATTTGCAGAGCAGTCTTGCCTATGGTTAATTGCACCTGGATGGTCTCCGATGCATCGATGCGTTGCCACCAGTCTTGAGGTGTGGGTGTCTTTGATGAATATGGATACCCCCCTCATTTCTTGGTATTGTCCGGATTTTGGGGCGGAACGCATGATAAGAGGTAAAACCTGATAGTGCTGGGGTGCTCTCAGGAGCCTTGAACCAGGTTTCTGTCACTGCACAGACATCGATGTTCTCCATACTGAGAAGGGCCTCGAGTGCGTGCATTTTGAGATTTAGACTTCTGGCATTGAGCAGCATTACCCTTAGTTTTTTCCTTTTTGTGTTCTAGGGTGGTAGGTTTAGAATTTGAGCCTTGCCTAAAAAGGCACTATGGGGTGGCAAGAGCCTTTGCCAATATCCGGAATCCCAGGGTGACAGGTGCAAGCCGTCCTTTGAAGCAGCGTGGCTTGTCCAGCATGTCATCCCAGGCAGACAGACATTGGATCCCCTTTGAATGACACCAGAGTTTAAGCCAATTGTTAAAGCTGATCATCTTATCTCTGTATTGTGGCATCATTTTTGGTGAAGGTAGGATACTGCTCAAGGTCAGGGTCATACCTGCCTGGGCTACATAATCAGAGAGCTCCTCAATGTCTCTTTTCATGTAGTCCAGAGTGCGTCTCAGGTCGTTTACACCAGCGTGGACAATGACTGAGTCGTATTTGTACCTGCTGTTGAGAGACCTGAGTGCTTGCGTTATGTGGCGGATTCTAGCACCCGACAGGCAGCTTACTGTGACCTTCTCCTTACTCAGTCTGGTGAGCGACGTCAGTGTGTCTGACTATGGAGTCACCAATGACTAGTGTGTCTGGCATTGTGTTTGGCCTTAAGGGCTGTGACTGTTTGACACTCTGACTGTGAGGTCTATGTGTTGCAGGTGTTGTGTTCTGGGGTGGTGGTTGTTTGGGTGTCTGCTTTGGTGGCCTCTGCTGTTTTGGTAGATTTTTGATCAGAGCCCGAGTATGTCTTTGTGTGTTTATGTGTATGATTTGAGGTTGTGATGGTACTATGTGAGACTGGGTCTATAGTGTGTGTGGTAACCTTCTCCTCCTGACTGGTCTTTCCAGTCCTATGTTGAGAGAGCTCAGCCTCCAGTTTGGCCGTATAGTTGCATCTCGCATGTATTTGTGTTTTGTGGGAGGAGGAGAGGGTTGTCTGTGTACATGAGGCAATTGTAACATTGCCTCAATATTCCCAGGTTCACCAGCTGAGCAGGAGAGGACACTAGCAACTGATCCCTCGACATGCTAGAAGGACTAGACTTTGGAGGATTTTATGAGGGATCTCAGCACTGAGGCTGACCACGGAGAAATGGGATTTTACCTTTTGGAGCCAGATTGGCTTCCTTTTTTTTGGAGGATAGCATCTTGGTTCTGTTAGGGACTGCATGATCCATGCACTCATGTAAGTGCTTATAAAGTGCAATTGTATAGGATTCAGCAGTCGTATCTCTATTGTCCGTCAGCATGGGTGTCATGAAGTTTGCCACTTCTGTCTTAAGAAGTGTGAAGTTGGCTTTGGAGAAATGTTTTTCAGTGATTTCCCTAATGGGGCGGGGGGGGGGCTGGGATGTGGATGTCTAGGGTGATTTGCTTGTGGTTGGAATTGACCAACTAGGAATTGACCTCTGGTGTGGAACACCGGTTGCCCATGTTGGTAATGACCATGTCTAGGATATTGCTGCCCCTGGTGGGGGTGTGGATAAGTTGATCCAAGGCATTGGAATTTATGAATTCCAGAAAACGTTGAGCACAAGAGTTGGTACATGAATGGTTTCCCCAGTTAATGGTGGGGTAGTTGAAATTGCCCATTATTACGGTGTTAGGCTGCACCCTACTATTTTCCAGTGTATCAAGAAATGAAGAGTGGGAATCCTGGGGCATGGTGGCAAGCTACAGTTTGCATTGTGGTCTTGCCCAGAGTTAGTTGCACTTGGATAATCTCAGATGCATTATGCTGAGCAACTAGCCTGGAGGTGTGGGTATCCTTAATGAATATGGACATGCCTCTGACTTTAGTGCTTCGGTCCAAGTTAGGTGGCCGAAAGGTGTGGTATGAATTATAGCCTGGTAATGCAGTGGTGCTCTCTGGAGCTTTGAACCAGGTCTCTGTCACTGCACAGATGTCAATGTTCTCCATTTTAAGGAGTGCCTCAAGTGAGTGCATTTTGAGGTTTAGACTTCTAGCATTGAGTAGCATTATCCTCAGATTTTGCTTGCTTGTACCTGTTATGGTGGTGAATTTATCATTTGAATCTTTCCTAAAAAAGGCACTATAGGGGTGGCAAGAGCCTTAGCCAGTATCCGGAATCCCAAGGGCGACAGGTGCAGGCCACCTCTGGCAAAGAATTGTGGTGTGTTGATCATGTCATCCCAGGCAGACAGATACTGGATCCCCTTAAAATGACCCCAGAAGCTTAGCCAATTATTGAAGCCAACCATTTTGTCCTTGTACTGTGATATCATTCTGGGTGATGGCAGGATGCTACTCAGGGCTAGGGTCATACCTGCCTGGGCTACAAGATCAGAAAGCTCCTCCATGTCTCTTTTCATGTAGTCCAGGGAGATACGTTTCAGGTCATTCACACCAACATGGACAATGACGGAGTCATATTTGTACTTGCTGTGGAGTGACCTGAGTGCATGCGTTATGTGGCAGATCCTGGCACCTGACAGGCAGCTGACAGTGACTTTCTCCTTGTTTAGCCTGGTGAATGGAACATCAGTGTGCCTGACTATAGAGTCACCTATGACTAGAGTGTTAGGTACATTGTTATGCCTTATGGGTTGTGGTTAAGTGGCACACCGAGTTTGTGGGCTATGTGTCATTTGGGTTGTGTTGTGGGGTAGAAGTTGCTTGCATTTCTGCTTTGGAGGTCCCTGTTGCTTGGGTAGATTTTTTGTGAGCCTCCACGAATGTAGGTGTGTTTTTTGTGTTTCTATGTCTGTGTTTTGGTGGTGTAGGTTTTGAGGGACTATCTGATGAGTGTGGTGTGGTGCAAGTGTTTACCTTCTCCTTTTGACTGTCTAGTCCAATCTTGGGTGAAGTGAGCTTTGCTTCCAGTTTGGTTGTATAAGTGCATCTCTCACAGGTTGTAGTGTTGGGTGGTAGGAAGAGAGGGTTGTCTGTGTACATGAGGCAATTGCTGCATTGCCCCATGATGCCCAGATTCATCAGGTAGACAGGAGAAAACACCGGGAGCTGACCCTTAGACATGCCTGGGTAGGTGCTTATTGATTAAGTACTAAAAACTGTTTTCCTCTAGACAAGTGAGGAAAGTTGAGTGCTGTAGTAATTTGTAGCTTATTTAGTGCTTACAATGAGTTCTGAACAAGTGCTGAGCTCAAAGAAACAGATTTGAGTGCTGAAAGTAGAAAACTGGCTAGTTCTAAGAAACAAAATTAAGCTAGAAGTCTTCCCTGCAACAAAGAAAGACTTGGGAGCTCAGAACAGTCCTGAATACAGCAAATCTGTTTCTGGAAAGGCAGGAAACAAGCTTAGAAAATGTTCTCATTGTTTACCTGTTAAATGCTTTTATCACACAAAGATTCCATGGTTTACAGTTTTTCTTTTTTTCATATTCTCCAGGAAAATATAATGTCACAAAATGTCTCTTTGTTAATAAGAATTAACACTCTTACCTCATGTATTTTTTACACCCAAAGGAGCTATTAAATTATCCCACACGTCATACTGTCCATTTCTTTGTCTTCTTTACTCCGAATACTTACCACATAGTTCTGTTTTTCATTTTCTTCTGCGTTCTTTTCTGCTACTCAACTTTGCCTTCTTTCACTTTTTTTGCAGATGTTTTCACTTCCATCTCATCATAATCCCTCAGGATTGTCTCTGCATCCTCCTTTTCTATTTTCTCTATAATGCCCCCGGTAACATCTTAATTTTATGGCTCACTCTGCACCCCTATTTCTTAAAGGTGGGCAGTGGCTTTCATTTAATAGTTTATAGATTAAAGAACTTAGCAAAATATACTTTTGCCTCAACTGACAACTATTTGGTTTGCTGCGCAGTATCACAGTGATGTTCACTCTTACATGGTCATGAAATTAATCTTGGTATTTTGTTCTTGGCTATTTGAAGGGCAGCAATATTCGGTGGTAATTTAAACAAATTTAATTTTGATTTAAATATTAGTATTCTCAATAACAATCTAATTGCAGAAACTTTTTCCCCAGACCTCCACTGAAAGGGGTTATTTTATCCCAGTCAGACCTTCCCAGTAAACAAATGCAAATAAGTAAATGAATACACAAAATAGAATGTGTGCAGGCCATATGTGCAATGAGGACTACTTACGTTCAAGTTTCAGTAGTAAAGAGGTGGGTAATTTTATAATATGCCTGCCAAAGGATAGCGTTATCTAACATAATATCCAGATGACTGTATAATTCAATTGACAGTATGAATATTTCTTCTGTATCTTTAATGTTTAAATGCTGATCCTGTGCAAGTGTGTTTTGAGTGCCTAATGTCATGGTAACAGAATTCTGTGTATTAGCAGTTACATTGTTAGAAGGCAGCCAATTCCATATCCAGACAGAATCATCTTTTAACTACTTGTTTAATGTATTGGGTGATTTATGAACTCTTGTAAACACAATAGGCCAGATTCAATAAAGCCTACAGTAAGTGAACACTAAGTGTACTTTGTGTACCTAATATGTATTCAAGAACAGCCGTATCACATTTTTATGCTTTCTAGTCACTCAGAAAGATTAAACTAAGTGTACATGTAGTGTAGAGTTTGTGGTAACCTTTATGAACCCCTGTCAGTATTTAAAGCTGCAAGAATATCAGTAGGAAAACTAAAATTAGGAGGAAGAAAGTGTGAGTTATGTCTGCATTGTCTGTTCATTCAGAATGGTGTACGCTTACTGTACACTTAGTGTAGGTATTATTGAATGCCTTATGTATACAGTGTGCAGCCAGTATTTGGGAGACTACAAGGTTAACACTGATAAATAGAGACAATAGGTGGAATCCCAGTATTGAGCCCCATATGACTACTTTTTTGATACAATCAGTCTTTGTGATGACATTCTTTAGGTATTCTACAAAGGTGCTGTTATCAAGGCAGTTTTAGAACTACTGACCTACATCTTCAGCATATCTAATTTAAGTTTAATTATTACTTGGTGGCCCACAGCTTTGTCCATAGTTTCAAATGCACATTTAAGTCCAGGAAATGCAGCCTTGAGTACTCCATTTTCCATATTCGATAAATTTTGATAGCTGAGTTATAGAGTGTTGTTATTGTACTGCAGCTGGAATAGCACTTATACTGTTTGCCTATGGGTATGTAATACATTTGTATATATTTTAATATTTACTATTAAACAAGTGTTTCCAGAATTTCGGCTAGAGGGCAGGAGACTATAATTGGACAGCTGTCAGTGACTTCAACAGGAGTATCTACTTTTGGGAGGGACAATATAAAGTAATGTTGAAATCTGGGTAAAACGAGTTTTCTTTTGAGGGTAGTATTAAATATATGATTCAATGGGTGGCTTAGAATAGGCATACCTAGTCTTAACAATTTGAAGTGCGATGTGTATGAATCTGGGTTGCAATGATACTCTCTATTTTATCTAATAGTTTCTGAATGTCTTTTTTGTAAAAGTTTCTTTAATTAGAAGTGAAGGTAGGAAATGTATACAGATAGGGGAATTTGTGAGGTGGGCAGGGTAATGTTCTTAAAAAATTTTGTTGAAGAGAAGTGGTGGGAGGTGGGAGAGTTATGACTGAACAAATTTGTAAACACATTTGACAGAAAACTCATTTGACTTAATCATAAGTGACTGAAAATTGTAAAGTAAAGAAGCACCATTCCATTGTGGTAATTTTTCACTATTCCTAACTGTTGTGTGACAAAAGAGTTAGTATATTTAAGTAAAGGGACTTGGGGATTTAGGGGGCTTACAAATTGTGAAAAGAGTTTTTTAAGGTATGATTGCTTTAATGAAGTACGAAATGTGTACCGGCAGTAATTTACTTTGTGTGTGCTTTTTTTCTCTTTTCTCCATGGGTGTGTGACCATGAAGTTAGCATATTTTAAATGAACAGTTGTAGGAACCAAGCCCCCCACTTGGGAGTGTATTCCCTCCCTCCAGAAAAAGCAAGTTTTCAATGTATGTTTGTATTGTAATGTTTTTCAGTCAAATGTGATTCTATGAATTGTATTTTCACTCAAATGTATGTTCAGTCAAATTTATATTTATATATTTGGCAAACAACGGGAGTGAAGACTTACTGACAAATACTTCAAGTGTGGGAGAAAAAGAAAAGGAAAATATGCTACAATATTTAGAGGAGACAAAGGTGAAGAAAGGGCAATATAAACTGACAAAGGGAGTTAAGAAGGGAGATGAAGAGAAGAGGATGCTCGGATAGATGGCAAAAAGTAAATGTAAAATATAAACAGTTTACATTATCAAGAAATGAAACAGAAAATGTGACCAGCTGTAGAGCTAGTAGCTGAATGTCCATGGGATTTGTCTAATGGGTAGTTACAATGTTTAACAGTTTTCTCTTCAGTTCTGTTCAGTTACCCCAGTAAAGGCAGACATTTTAATGGATTATTCTTAATGAACAGCATAACTGTACATTCCATTTATTTAAATGTAAGGTATAAGCTGTCTGCCCAACTTACTGACTTTTCTATGTCTTTCTAAAGCCCTTAACCAGTTATATGTAACAACTGTACCAATGTTTGTAATCCTTAACACAACAATTAGTATGTTTGCCTCCAGAACTATATCTGATTTAAAAATATTGAAGAATGTATGTTCTATCATTGAGCCTTGAGGTATTCCACTGACAAATGAATTTTCTTGGAATGTTCCCATTTAACTGCAACCATCTGCTTCTTTTTCGTCAGTTTTGCAACTATATTTTCATTTTATTTCCAGTACCATTCACTATAACCTTATTAACATTCCTTTTGGAGATTCAGAAGCAGTCTCTCATAGAACAGAAGGAGACTAGATGGACAAGACAGTCAAGACCTATGTGTCCTGAGTCCATTAACTTTTAGAAATACCACTAAACTAGAGTCTTGCATTTTTCTACATATTTTTCTTGGTATAAATGAAAGGCCCACATGTCTTTAACTAGCTGTTTCCTCACCGAATTCACTTTTATGCACTGATAATAGTATTGCTACCCTTCAACCATAGGGAGCAACTTCATTTTATAATGTTTTTACTGAGTATTTAATCATAACTTAAAGCACTTGTAATCCTCTGATGTGTACCATCTGGTCCTTATATCTAATCCTCCTTAAAGCTCCTAAGTTCATTCATTCATTGTTTTGTCTTCAGTCAATATGTCACCTGTGAGATTTTCACAACCCATTTTCCGAAGCAGGTGTACTTATTATCCCCTTTCTTTCTTGTTTAAATACTGAAATGAAAAATTCATAACAGTTCTGCCTAGTACAAAGCTTTTGCAAGCATTACTCTTTATACAATTGTGTATCCAGCTGATCTTCATTTCCTAAAATATAAACAAAAATGTATTGACCAGCCTTTTAACTCACTAGCTATAATTTGCTCCATATACATTTTTGCTTGCCCTGTACACTTTTATGTCGTTTTGCAGCCTCTTTGTAAAGCTTTTTTTCAACTGACTCATTGTTTTTCATCCTTCTGTGTACCTTTCTTTCATTGATCATATGCATCTTACTCTTCCTCAGCCCACATTAGTCCCTTACTTTTCACATGCTTCTTTCTTGGCTTTACACAGGCGTTCATTCATTTAGCTCTCACCTGCAAAACAACCACTGTATCCACTATATCTATATACTGATAATTTATGCAACTCTGAGCTGTTATAATCTTGATTTTTGAACCTGATCCATAGATATGCAATTTAATGGTTTAATGCTTTTAATTTATTGCTTGTATTTCTTTAGAGCTTTTCTCCCTGGGCCTCTGCTGAAAATGGTCTTCTGGCCCAGTCGGACTTTCCCAGTAAATAAATAAATAAATAATGATTAAACTACAGTGCTATATGACAACTTTTCAGTGCTAGCTTTTATACCTTCCTTTTTAGCATGGTCCATGCCTAAAATATTCTGTACTGTGGTTGTAGTATTAGCTTTCTTTTTAAGCGCAACTTACAGCAGTACTTCTGGGAATTTCTTTAACTTTCAAATCTTAAATACATTCACCCCTTTTTTCAGTGATGCAATGTTTATGTTCTCATGATTATAGTCCTCTTTAGATTTGCCCATCCTTTTATTTGGTCACTCATTCTCCAATAATCCACTTAATGCAGTCCAAGGTTGCTGAGTTGAACCTGTCCCATCACTGACTGGTGCAAACCCATTGCAGGATACACATATTCATTCTCTCTCACCAGCACATACACCTACAGACAATTTGGAAGAATGCCAAATAACCTACAACATGAATTAGGGATGAAACTGAAGCACTTGGCAAAAATCCACATGGGCACAGGAAGAATGCTCAGGTTCTGCACAGAAGTTACCCTTGCCAAGAACTTGAACTGGAAAAGGAAGCATTGTGAGGCAACAATACTAACTGTTGGATTGTTGTGGTGCCTAACCATTAACTGAACTTCTGAATAATAATGCTAATTCATTCATTCATTCAATCATTATCTGGTTATCCAGTTAATACAGTGTAGAGTCGGCAATCAATGAGCACAAATCCTCAGTGGGACGTCAGCTTATCATAAGATATGATGCACACACACACACACACACACACACACACACACACACACACACACACACACACACACACACACACACACACACACACACACACACACACGCATACACGCACACACATGCACACACATGCACACACATGCACACACACACACACACACACACACACACACACACACACACACACACACACACACACACACACACACACACACACACACACACACACACACACAGGCACACACACACACACACACACACACACACACACACACACACACACACACACGCTTTCTAAACTGCTCATGAACACACAAACATACATAGACATACATACACACAGATACACACACATATACAGATGCCCACATGAACATACCTATACACACCAATTCACCTATGGCACATCTTTGAGATGTGAAAGGAAACTGAAACACCCAACAAGATCTCACACAAACAAAGGTAATTCAGACCCTGCAGATAAAATATCCCAGATGATAAATAAAATGAACCAAATGCTATGAGGCAGCAGTGTTTGCTACTGTGTCATTGTAACATTCAGCTCTTGACATTTTGCAAAATAGTGATAATTATGATTATAATCTTTTGAAGTATTATTTTATAAAAGTTATATTCATTGAGTCATGAGATCTCACTAGAATACAGAAAGTTCTAAATTAAATTGGTCTTTGTTTATTTTTGTATGTGTTGTGTATCTGCTGTGTATAGCACCTTTATGTTTTTCGAATGGCTGTTCTGTCTAAACTCATTCAACTGTAGCAAATAATTATTGTCTATTTCTGAGTGCCTTTAATATCAAAGTACTTTAGGACATATAAGAAAATGCATCCTGCTGTGTCTTCTGTTTACACTGTATACAACAAGTCAAAATTAGACTGATTACTGAAATGGTGTTAGAATTCCAGATGATAAAGTGACTGTGTGATATTACCTTTTATCTTTCCACTTTTTCCCCAGTGGTATCTTATGTTTTGATTCACTTAAGGTGTACATTCAAATGTCATTAAGTGTGCAGTTGTTTGGTAACATTTCTGCAAGGAAAGATGGATGCTTTGTTTCACTAGCCATTGAAAAAGAGATCATATCCCAGAATATTACATGCATGCTATGATGCATCTCTTTAACTGCATGCCTTCATAGTTTTCTCATCCTTTGTGCTCAGTTTATACATTGAATGACATTTCAAACTAGTGAATCAAAATCAGAGAAATCAATTTTATTTTTAGTGAATTTTGTAGGATGACATTTCACCTTGATTTTTGGCACCTCAACTTAGGTACCATGCATTGTACATGTTAAACAGTAGTTGAAATTAAGAAGTTCCCTATTTCATTGTCTGCCCCCCCACCCCCACCCCTGTTTAATGCAACTATAAACTGTATTTTCTTTCCCAGTGAAATAGTTATCTGAGAGTCAAGCAATATTTTTATTTTAACACACACACACACACACACACACACACACACACACACACACACACACACACACACACACACATTTATCTATCTGTCTGTCTCTTATCATTCTTTCTTCTATCTTGTCTTTCTTTCATTCTGTCTACCTAACTTTTTTTCTGAGGATATGGATTGAGATGCAATGTAACATTTGCCAGGTGTTCCTGTCAGCAGTAACATGACATCTGACTGTGAGGAAGGGTGGAAAGAAGGAAGGGACACTGACACAGTGTACCAGTGAATGATATTGATCTGAAACAAAGGCACTTGATTTCATCAACCTGCTTTTTCCTGCCTTGTTTAATATTAAAACAGTAACAGTAGCAACAGTAACACTGTTTACTTAATTTCTGATTAAGTGTATTTGTATTTTGTAACTTTATAGTTGTTCTAGTGCTTTCATATTTGCTGGTTTGATCTTTGGCTGCTTCTACCCATTCTGTCATTCTCTAGCAGTATAATTTATTATTTGTATTTAGATTATATCTGTTTTGTGGCAACACCTGCTGCCATTATATATACGGACTGCATTTACTCTTACATAGTATCCCACACTATGAATAATAAAGAAGTTTAGAGAAAACCTATTGAACACATGCTCACTGCAAGACATTTCTGAATCTTGGGTGCTTTTCTTTGTCATCAGCAGACATTTCCACTTCTAAAGTGATTGGTAGCTTTGACATAACATTTCTTAAAGCATATTTGTAAAAGATGATACAAAGAATGTTAACAGTAACTTGGTATTGTAGTTTTTAATACATCTACCATTTCTTGAGCAGGTGTTGAGTTTATGGCAATGATTCCAAAAAAAGTTGCCACAAAATAGCTTTACTCTGTAAGCGTTGCATTAAAAATATATGAAAAACCCTTCAACGTTTACAGACTGAACTTCTTTCAGAAGATGACGTGATATTAAGACACTGTATTTCTGGAAATATATGTCTAAGTCTACAGGAGACATGAGACAGATTTGCTGGTATGCATACACAAATGGAAGAGTAAGTCTATCACTGAGAAGGATGATTCATTTTAAATTCTGACACTGCTTCATGGTAAAATAACTTAATCAGAATATCTACAAATGTTTGTCTCACTAAAACCCCTTTTAACTGAAGCTAATCTCAGAATATTGTCAATTCCCCTAAACAGAATCAGTTAGTCTTTCAATGAGTTAGGAAAACAATTTCTGAACTACATGAAGAAACACTGTCCACAGATATAGGTACAAGTAATCAAAGAATCCCTTAAAGTGTATCTGAGGTACTGTTTCTCAAGTACCAATGAAGAAGGGCACTATTACAGACATACAGATGTGCATAGAGACAGGACTTATACCTGATGGTTTTCTGCCTATTGAAATTTTAGTAGTGTCTGAAAGTTAAAATTGATGTTACACTACAAAAAATGCTCATGTCACATGCTTGTTGCTTCACAAAGGGAAAAGTTTCTCACATGATCAGAGATGAGTTATTTAATTTAGCAAATTAGAATTTTACAAGTTATTTTTCATCTCTTGTTTGAGACAGAATGATCACTAGCATTTCATTTATAAGCAATCATGCTAAAGGTGTCATCTTGCTCAATGATTGAGGGCAGGATTCACGAAGCCTCCGTGTAAGAGTTATAACTCTTACACGGAGGCTGCAGTTAAACGGAGTGATGTCAGCATGCTTTGCATATTCATGAGAGCATGCTGAATCACACCTAAGGCTAACACGGTCCATGTAAGACAGTAGGGGGTGTGTCTGTAGGCCGAGCCCTGTAAGTGGACACGCCCCCAGAAGAGTAAAAGTGCCCAAAGTAAACACCCACGACAGAGTCCACGGAAATGTGAATAAACACAACACAACACATGCCCCCACAGACTATGAACAAAAAATATATAAATAAACATGTTATATATTTTTTTTAAATTGTAAAAATGTTTAACCGTGAGTGCGCTCATTTGTACGGGCGTGCCCGTAGCGCAGCTACAGTTAGCAGTCAGTGGGAAAGCATATAAGAACTAAATATGCAAAGTAAGCCAAGAAGCAATAGCGTAGCGGTAGAGATGTTGGCTGAAGAACAGGCATTCATGGTTCGAGCATCCACAACACCAATTTTTATTTTTAGCAAAATAAGCACGAAACAAGTCCCTGACAAATATGTACACATAAAATCACATTTTATGTAAAATGTAATGAAATAGCCCATTTATATTGAAGAAATGTGAGGTGACAAAAGAATAAAAAATGCCAGATGTGCCCATAGCTGAGCTACAGTTTAACAGGGTGAGTGCATCTGCTTGTACGTGAGCAGTGGTTTAACTGGTGCAAAATGAGTGCCCGTAGCTGAGCAGTGGTTTAACACGGTGAATCTAAGTGCCCCTAGCTCAGCTGAGCATAATATGCGTGCCGATAGCCAAATGAGGCTTAAACCAGCGTACCCCATTTGCGCGGAGCTGCGCATCGCGCAAACAAGTTAACCGACGGGCAACGTTGAGCAAGCCGTATCAAAACTGCCTTTACACAGACACACCCCTCAGCATGTCTAGACAGTCATGAAAAATAAAAAGTAGTGGCCAGGTTCGAACCCAGGATACTATACACCATAGTCAAGGTACCAAACCACTAAGCCATGACAGCAGTACCTATAAATGCAATAATAGCTAATATATAGGAATGAATACAAACTGGAGCATGACAATGCAGGTTTACTGAAGTTGATACAATTCCAAAATGGCCAATCACAGATATGTGCAGGAAAAACGGACTATATAAGCCCCATAGGCGGGAATACACAGCATAAACGATTGTAGAACTGAACTGCAGGCAGAATGACAGAAGTAGGAGAGGGTAGTTGCTTTTGAGCACAGAGGTGGGGCGTTGAGGAGTCCAGGTACATGGTCTGGCTTCTAGTCCACAATCATGAGGCCCAACTCATGCAGGGCCAGGTCCTCTGGGGAGCATACAGGGCTGAGGCGTGGGACCGGTTGGCTCATGATCTCACCAGTGCCACAGAGATTCCAAGGACTGGTGAGCAAGTCCGTCACCACCATGCGGAACTGAGGAGACGCAAGCATGACCAACTGAACCTTTGGATCCAGGAGGCCCGGCAAATGCCCAACGCCCCACTACTGAGTAAGTTACATTTAATTATGTATGTAAGAAATTAAACTAGCTGATATTATGGAGATGTCTATTCCAATATTACTTCATTTATATTACAGCTGCAGGTGTCTGTTCTGCGAACAGCAGAGCCTATGGCGATAGGCTGGTGCGGTTGCGCCACCAGGCAGGTCAGTAATCCACTACCAGTAACTGTAAAGAAATATAAATGTACGACAGTCAGCAAAAGAGTGCAGTGTAGTCAGTAAGGAATAAAATGTGCAAGTAACAGTGTGAAAGTGTCTGCAAGTATTGCTTGATTACAAAAGTGTGTTGCAGCCTGTAAGCCAAACAGAAAAATACAAATGTCTGACATAAATTCTGAAATAAAAATGCCCCACCTGTAAGAAAATAGTACACAACCTGCAGCAGGCTGAAAAGTATAGCTGCAGAAGATGATGAAATAACATGTGTGAAATATATCCCTGTTGAAATACTGAACCATGACAGAAGTGAGACTGATGGAAAGGATTGTAATAACTACAGGTAAAACATGTCAATAAAGCCTAGAAGTAAGTACCATCCTGAATAGTAAAATGAAAACAAGTGAGAGAGTGTGAGAAAGTGTCATGAATCCAGCAATACAGTAGTAATAACCCCTGAATAAAGTATACTGCAGTCAAGACAGAATGAAATGCATGTGAGAATCAAAACCAAACAGTGAAATCTGTTCAATGTGTTGCTGCATCTGGAATGTGTATTCCAAAATCTGGATATGTTGCTCTCAGTCTGCAATATGCAGATAGTATGATTGTCTGATATACCAAACATCCACACTTGTCTACAGCTATATAAAGCAAATGTAGCAGGATGATGTAGCTGAACAAAGCTAGATATGAATGTGTATGAAGAACAATAAAATGTATATTAATGTTGCAGTAACAGTCCTATCACCAAGTTGAAATAGTTATCATATAGGAAACTGCAGTTAGAACAGTAGTATGTATATATCTGTAGCTATTAGAACTGTACAGCATATGTATTGGTATTTGAAGGTGTTAATATTATTTTCTTCACCCCACCCTATAACCACATATAACCCATTCCACGTGTAAATGGTATGTGCAATCACAATTAACACCCCTGGACGTTTGTCCTGTTGGGTCATATATATTTGCATGTCCATTGATGCATCTGCCCTGTTCATACATCCAAACCTGATGGCCTGTTGCCATCAATTAACCCTGCATGTTGCTGGACTGTGTATTGCTGTTCAAATTATGCATGTGTTATGCACGCTGTTCAATGGTGTGAATATCTGGGTGTTTGGTTAATGGGAATACTAATGCATGCTGTTACAACTAATTGTGAATGGTATTATATGTCACTAACCCAAACTGTCATGACATAATGCAAAACATAGGACGACAGGGAAGGCGGGTTCCAGCAGACCCACCTCTACCACCTCAGCTGGCGAGTGCACTTGGCACTAATGCCGAGTCTGGACCCTCCTCCGGTGGCCCTGTGCCACCTGCGGGTGGAAGCGCTGCAGGAGATGGGGCTCGCCCCCCCCCTCTGCAAGTGTGGCCGGAGGAGAACCATCACTCACCCTCCGTAGCGTCCAGACTGTGGTGCGTAGGGAGATTCGGGACTCTGTTCTCAAGCCCCTACGCCAGCTTGAGGCACGGGTGGCACAACTTACGGGCATGACTGTTGCCCGGCCTACACAGCCCCATTCTGGGCAGTGAAGGAACAGTGGCAACTGCCTATGAGTGGGGATATCAGTTCCACTGTTGCCATCTGTGGGCTCATGGGCTCTGGATATCCAAACCTCCGTCCCCATCAATTGTGTAACCCCCCCACACATGTCATACACCACCCCTGTATGCATCTTGTTTGTCTTGTCTGTTTACCTACCCAACCTACCTCCCCAGCTGTACTGACTTCCTTCACCTGACATACCACTCTCACCTGAAAAAAAAAAAACGGCACGCTGTACCCACAAAAAAATTATGCCCCATACATAGCTGCCCATTCCGCACATATGTCTACCAGACATGGAAACTATCAATTACAACTGGCTGTACAACAAGTATTACTGTTGTCCTTACACCTCTCTCAGGGGTGGAAGGTATCAAATGTCACACCAAATTACAAACATATGCACAGCTGTTGCTGATGAAGGAATGGGCAGCTATGGGCCTTACCTATATCCCTCCTGCAAAACCCAAGCTTGTTTCCCTACTGTCTTACCCTCTTTGTGACCCCTTTTTCACCACTTTCCTGTCTCCCCATTTTCATTTCTTTCAAAGAAAATAGCGCGGGTGTGCGCAAGAGTTAGCACGTTTAAGCGGTTGTAAGCGGGTGTGCGCTTGTGTACGCGGAGCTAAACGCTAGTGCGCATGCGTGAGCTCCGCAAACCAGCGCTAACCCGATTACAACTGCTTAAAAGTGCCTTAATCACTTTGATTGACAGGTCCTGTAGTCAGTTCATAAGCAAAATAAAATCCCACTGGCAGTCCCGAACCCAGGACCTTGGAAACAGTAATCTGCATGACTTACCACTAAGCCATGACTCTTATACAAGAACATTGTGCTAAAATAAATATATCACATAATAGTAGGAATGAATGTAAAGGGAATATAGTATGTGTAGTACACAAAGCATGTCATTTAGAATTACTGTCAAAACTAGTGGATTTCCATAATAGTAGTGTGTGAACTGAAACAGCCATGTTAGTTGGTAGCTAGTAGGTAATAATGTCACTGTAGCACCTTGCAAGCCACACACATACTCACAGCAGGATAATCACTGCCCATACCCCACAACCTCTTACAGGAACACATCCGGACCAAGTAATAAAATATGTGGAGCAAAGGCCCAAAACCAGGGACACATTACAAATAATGTTACAACAAATGCAGACAGTTCAGAGAGTAACAGGGTCTGCTTTTTGTGGGATGTTTGGAAGGGTATGAAGTCTGAAACTTGAATGTTTGTCACTATATTCTGACTTGAGCCCAGAGTGATTTGCCAGAAAAAGCTGTGCATGAGATATTGACCAAAATATGAGGCAGAAATGTGGACAACCTGCAAATATTTGTACACATGAGAGGTCTGACACCACCATATTTGAATAGTTAAGAGCCTAGACATAGCAACAGTGAATGACTTACAGGGATGCCCCACACACTCCATGTGAAATGTACAAACAGTAGGCAGAAAAGTGTAACAACACATGCAATGGTAACTATGGAGTCCTGAAAGTATTCACCACTTGCATGGCAGAATAAGTGTAGTAATACATATGCTCATGCTAACCCACAGTCACAACTGCAGTATACCAGACAATTTAATGGGTGTACCCCAATGATATGTACCATTCCATGAGGCAGATAACAGATGAACCTGAGAGTCTCTGGGGCCTGCTCAGCAGCATACTCAAATACCCTAATAGATGTCAAGGCCCACACCATGGCCAGACCACACTGCATGCTGTAACCCCTAGCAGATATAGCAAGCATTCCAAGGTGTGAATGTACATGGAAAATAGGAAAGCTACAGCAGCACACTACAGTCAGGACACCTAGCAGGCATAGAAGTAGTGACTGTAAAGGGCAAATATTGAAGCCTTAGCAACAAAGTGCAAGCAAAAGTGAAAGGAAAGCACACACACACATTAACAGTAGTAGTAGCTGTATGTGTCAGTGTACATACACAGTTAGTACAGGAAACTGGAGAAATGAATGGAGGAATGTTAATCTACAACACAGCTGGAAATATTAGAGAGATACCAACCTTTACACTCACAGACCATTGTACACAGCATACCAGCATGGTCCCTGCCCTTAAAATCTGAAAGGGCTACGCCTATCTCACATACCTTTTTATAGCACTGTTCTGAAATCACAGTGAGAACTGCAATCAGTACACAACTGGCTGCATGCAATTAGCAAATGCTGGCTAACAACTGGTGCAGAGGCCATCACATGGGCATATGCAGATACCTACAAAAGTATGCTGTACTCCCAGTCCACACATGCAATACTTTCATTGCACCATGAGGAGGATGTGAGAGACAGACAGACAGACAGAGAGAGAGAGAGAGAGAGACAGATACAGAGACAGAGACAGAGAAAATTGAAATTAAGCAGACACAAACAAAACTGTTCAGCAACAGCCACCTCAAAGCTGACAACTGGGAAGAGGAGCAGCAGGACAGAAAACCAGATGGCAACACAAGCAGCTGTGACAAACACAGGTAATGTAAAGTAATACTATAAAGGTCTACATACTGTGAACCCTCCATATGTGTCATTGGTCTGTATCCATATGTATATGAAGATGTGTAAAGGGCAGGGGACATACAGCAACTATCAGTGAAGGCTGTACATACATTTGTATGTGAGAGCATCTATGTGCACATATCAATGTAGGTTGACTGTAGGTTGTAGTGCAATGTACAAAGTAGGTTTCACAGTTATGTATGTTTAGCAGTATGTTAGTGTGTGTATACAGTATGGTAGACAAACATGTTGATATACCTGTCTATCATATGGATATGTATGTATGTCAAAATATGTATGTATGTATGTATATATATATATATATATATATATATATATATATATATATATATATATATATGATATGCATATATGTATACATACATAGAGGGAGATGTAGGAATACATAGACAGATGTAGATAGATAGAATATGTACAAACATATATATGTAATGCACACATACAGATATAGATATATGTAGATACATATACATAGACAGACTGATCTGACTATCTACAGGTATGACTGTATATGCCAACCTCAACACACCCTATCCCACCCCCTCTGTCACTCTCACCCCCTCTGTGTCCCCCCCTCTCCACATCTATAGCAATATATGTACATCAATATATATATATATATGTGTATATGTATACAGACATATATATATATATATATATATATCTATATACATATATATATATATATATATATATATATATATATATATATATATATATATATATATAGAGAGAGAGAGAGAGAGAGATGTATATAAATTCTAAGTGAGGCACATGTGTACAGATGTATTGCAACATGTGCCTGGTGACAAAGGCATGGAGTGAACACCAGTGTCAAAACCGGAGTACCATACCCCATTTCAAATCACCTACACCAGTAACCACCAGATATGTGATTGGCTGCCCACCACTGCATGTGTCAGGGGTGAACAGGGTCATAAATGTGTACAATAGTGGCCCCAATGATATTCACAGTGGCACACTATTCCTGGAATACCTGCACATGGTATGTGTCAGCAGACATGGTGTGTCAGCTATGGACATGTAGGTCGGTGTACCCCTCCACACCACATAATGGATGCCATGGTATGGACCTCACATGACAGCTACAGATATGGAGAAGGACACAGTGACATGTACAACACTGTGACAATGCACTCAAACACATTACCAATGCACAGTGACTGACAACACCACAGAGTACACATATACTACCCACATAGAGGTTACCACTCCCGGATTTACATACGTAAATCACACCCATGATAGATGTCCAACAACCATAGTAACACCTCACATCATCCACAACCTAAATGACTGCTGTGTGTCGTCCATGCCACTGCAATAGAGAGCACATGTGGAGGTAAAAGTTCCTACCCACAGATAAGACATACCCTGCAATAAACCACACAGTGTTAAGAAGCAAGACTCCCCATGAGTACATGTCACACATACCCCTGCTGAATGTTAGTTAGATAGGTAATATGCCATATGAGTCACCCTGTGTAACTGTGTGACAGCAGCAGGTACCATCACACCACATGTGTCACAATGGTCAGGGTAGCAGAACAGTATGCTGCTGTAGTCCCAGGGGCAATAGCATATTGTATAGTATTGTATTGTAATGTAATGTATTGTGTTGTATTGTATTGGTATATTGAGGTGCCTCCTTCGTGGAGTGGAACCACTGCTGCTGTGCGCCAGTGTACAGGTACATATCCTGTAGTCAGGCTAGTGTTACATAGCACTTCTATATGTGTGTTTAGCTCCTGTCAGAGTTTATGTAGCATGCAACTGGGGATACCATCAGGTCCCAGTCATGTTGTGTATTCTGCTTTCATGAGGCGGCTCTCACCTGGACATCTGTGATGACAGGGAGGTTACAGTCAGCTGGGATAACTATGTCTTATTTTGGGGGAGAGGGCGGGGTGACACCTGCACTGAACCTGTCTGCCACAATGTTGTCAATATCTGTGGTGTCAGTGAAATATTTGTTGTTGTGTACTAACTATGGGCATAGAGGATGGATTCTGACCAGGTTGCTAACATAACTGAAGAAGGCCTTCTGGTTATCTGTAGTGTCCCTCTTGATTTCCCTCTCAATGTTGCCCATGGATGTTTGTATGATGGAAAATAGATCCTTACTAGTGCTGCTCAGACATGTCCTCCCGTTATGGAATTATGCTCTGTCTTGCAGTAGCTTCCATCTTCTGTAATACAATCTGTCTATGGCTGGGGTCCACCAGACAGGATGCTGTCCCTTTGTGGAGAGTGTCTTGGTCATATATGGGATTGCATGATCCATGCATTCTCGGAGATGTCTGTAGAAAGCATTTGTGTAGGGGTCAGCATTGTGGGTTGTATCTGCCACTGGCCCAGTGGGCTGAAAGGATACCATGTCACTGTTACAAAGTGTAAAGTTTGCATCTGCAATGTTATTCACTATAGTCGTTTGTGCTGGTGGTGGAGGTGGGATATGTATATCCAGGGCAATTAGTGTGTGGTCAGCTCACAGTAGTTGATGATGTAGGCCATACAGTACCTAGATACAAACCCCAGAGTGAGGAGGTGCTCTTGACCTGAATCAGTGTTCTGACTGCTGGGGTTTGGTAGTATGTTGTATGGAGTGTGCCAGGTACTGTTGCACAGTTGCTGGCTGAGCAGTGATACCTGGCCATTTACATGTGTATCCACCAATAGACAGACAGATGCTATATATGTGAGATATGTTGTATCATAACAGTCGAGTAGCATGTGTAGTATGTGTGCCAAATTCTGCTGACATATATTGCTGATATCAGGTTATTTTCTTTTTCAGGTACATGGCTCACCCGCGGAATCCCACTTACTCCACAGCTGAGGATGAGGAGATACACCAGAGCCTGGTGCGGGATTATGCAATACTCTTTTCCCGCACCAGCCAGAATCAGCAGGAGAGGGCTGCACTGTGGCAAGACCTGGTCCGTCGGGTAAATAACATAGGCACGCATAATAGGACATATGAGCAGGTACGACATCACTGCAGTGATTTAATCAGAAATGTCCATCAGCGTGCGTCGGATATCCACAGGCAACAGGTCGCCACAGGTGGTGTGGTGGCTACACATCCCCCACTCACCAGACTGGAGGGACTACTCATGAGTGTAGTGGCTCCAGTCCGCCAGCAACAACAACAGCAGCAGACATGCATTATGATGGAGGCTGGAGCCACGCAGCAGCAAGACAGTGAACGTGCAGGTAATATGCCATATGTATAGTTGACTGCAATGTACACTGGTAGTTAATGCATGTGTGAGGTGTGTCCTTGGTTTGTAGCTGTCACCATAGTATTTAATGTGCAAGTGTGATAGCCTCAATATTAGCAGCTGACCTGTGAAAGGCGACTGTTGTACTACTGACCTGTATCATACTCAGTAACAATGGCACAGTTGTGCCCACTGACATTAGTTTCTTCACGTCTGCAGGTCCCTCCGGTGTAACAGCAATGCAGCCTATCCATGCTGGTGAGTGTGTATTAACAATACCTGTAATAGTCTTGATAGTAATAGTAATATTAGGCTCACTTAGTAGTGCTCTTTGTATGCATGTAGGTGTGTCTGTGTCTGTGTCTGTGTGTTGATATCACACATACTGAGTACTGTACAATTGTGTGAAACTGTGTGCATGTGTATGTGTGCATGTGTGCACCTGTGCATGTGTGCATGTGCGCATGTGTGCACCTGTGCATGTGTGCATGTGTGCAAGTGTGCAGGTGTGCATGTGCGCATATGCGCATGTGTGCACCTGTGCATATGTGCATTTGTGCATGTGCGCATGTGTGCATGAGTGCATGTGTGCATGTGCGCATGTGTGCATGTGTGCATGTGCGCATGTGTGCACCTGTACATGTGTGCATGTGCGCATGTGTGCATGTGTGCATGTGTGCACCTGTGCATGTGAGCATGTGTGCACCTGTGCATGTGTACATGTGTGCATGTGCGCATGTGCGCATGTGTGCATGTGTGCATGTGGGCATGTGTGCACCTGTGCATGTGTGCATGTGTGCATGTGCGCATGTGTGCACCTGTGCATGTGCGCATGTGTGCATGCATGCATGTGTGCATGTGCGCACCTGTGCATGTGTGCATGTGCACATGTGTGCATGTGTGCATGTGTACATGTGTGCATGTGTGCATCACTGGTAATGTGTAGACATTGTAAACTGTGTTTCCTGTTTCCCTCCCACAGGTTCTGGTGCTGCTCTGGTGTCATGTAGCAGGGAACCTGAATCAGGTGCCATGGGTACTGATAATGATGACATCTGTGTAATGGCACAGGAAGGTATGCCAGGGTCCGCCATTGGTCAGCCGATTGACAGTACACAGCTGTCGACCCCATCAATGCGCACAGTTATCCTGCCAATACACCCTTTGTCACCAATGTCCCTAGGTGATGGACAGCATACAGTGGGCAATGACCAGGGTAATGTGGTATCTGTGGCACATGCCTCCCCACACAGCAGCCATGGGCATGGCCCAAAGATGGTACCACACAGACAGATGTCCAGGGGTTCATCCGTGGATGTACTGCCCCTGTCAGACGTGCCCACAGAGGTCTTACAACATCAGCTATGTTTCGGGCTGTCATGCCCGCACAGTCACGTATGGAACGGTACACCAGACAGGGTCTGAGGGAGCTGAGAGCATGTCGCACAGCCATGACTGACAGTATGCGTGACATTGTGGCTGCCATCCATGATTTCACCGATGTCATAGACAGACGTTGTGGGGACATATTAGACCGGTTCCACAACTACATGTCCATGAGCCAGGGCGATGGTGGACGGTTGAGGCGTCGACGTGGCCATATGCCAGCAACAGCAGCAGCTGGCAGTCGTCGCGGACGACAACAGGGCCGCGGCCGCCCCTGTAGTGCCAGCAGCAGCCCCAGCAATGCTGGGTCTGTGCTGTCATCAGACTGCCCAAGGAGACCACGTGCACGTGGCTCTGGCCAGGCCCAACAGGGATCTGTGTCCAGTCAACGAACACCTGCTTCTGATGACAGTACCCAGTCTGGGTTGGTACCGGATACGGTCCGTAGCACCCCTGCAAGGCACAGGTACCGTGTCCATGGCCAGATACACTGATCTGTATGACCTGGCAGGTACAGTCTATGGCTGTCCACAAACACCAGTATATGGCAGCCATGAGGTGGAACTGTGTGCATCCATACACACATGCAAATTGACAACACCTAGGGCTACCGCATACATGCACACACTGCATCAACATTGCCCCACCTTCTACTGCTGTCCCTCACCAACACACATACACATACATGTCAATCGGTGGTATCGGTGGCTGACTCAGGCATACCAAGTTCACACCCTGTGCATATGATGAAACTGTGCCACCTCCTGCAAACTGCAGGTGCAGGTTAACATGTTGCTGATGCACAGGGTGACCACATAGATGTGTAGTAATAGTATCATGTTGCTAACAGTACTGTGTGCTGAATTAATTGTGGGTATATCACAGCATGCCTGATGCAGTAAGGGTGTGATTGTCATGTACTGTTGTCTACACCCATGGTAAGTACCATAGTGTATCATCTGCACATGTTGGCATACTGGTGGTAATGATGTCAACAGAAGGCTACATACATAGGTAGCACAGGGGATAAGGTAATGAATGTAGTAATACACAATGATGGATATGTAAACTGCAAGTGGCATGTTGCCCACACTGGACTCTGCAATGCGGATGTTTGAGGATGTTGATATGTGTGCAGTACTACACGACTGGTACAGGACACACAGGAGCACCCTAGCACTGCAAGCTCACATCTCATACCATGCTAGACAGTCCCAACACACAAAACTAACTGTCACAGGAGGGAGAGTCCCCATATATGTCAGGGATACTGTGGTGGCAGGCCAGGTAGCATACATCCTACTAAGTATGGAACCACTGAGTGAAGGCTCAGTGTCTGTTATTTGACATGTGTATTACTGCAGGTATGAGCACATGCGTTTCCATCCAGTTATTGTACATCCTGACAGTACATGGTCTGTACACTTGTGTGCGCTGAGACTGGACCCTAGCCATCTGACCCATGTATTTCCATGTACATGTGCATAGTGCCTGCATATTTGCAGTGTTACCTACTGGAAGTGGTACAGCTTGTTTGTTGTACAATGGACTACATGCAGCCCTGTTTACTGTAGCTTTGTTTGCATGCATGTTTGCTTGCAATTACCCTGGAACACTGATCCCACCTGCAATGCATAGTTATAGAGCTTCTGTGGACTCCTAGTGCCATCTGCATAGCTTACTATGTCCATGTCTCACTTGACAGAATGTCACTGTTTGTCCTGTTCACATGTACGTTGCCTGTGACACAGTGCATATGACTTACCTGGCATGTGTCCATGTGAGCAGTCATATATGCTACTGCTAACTAATCACAGGCACTACACCTTCACATATTCATCTTCTGTTGAACCACCTGCTTCGCTAGGGATGGCCTGCACCTGTCACCCCTGGGCTTTCAGATATTGGCAAAGGCTCTTGCTACCCCTATAGTGCCTATGTTAGGCAAGGCTCAAATGACAAACCCACCTTCATAGGTATCACAAGGGATAAGAAACTAAGAGTAATGCTACCCAACGCCAGAAGTCTAAACCTCAAGATGCATGCACTCGAAACTCTCCTTGGCATGGAGAACATCGATATCTGTGCAGTAACAGATGCCTGGTTCAGGGCTACTGAGAGCACACCAGCACTACCAGGTTTAACCTCATACCATGCTTTTCAGCCCCAAAACTTGGAACGAACCACAAATGGAGGAGTATTGATATTCATCAAAGATACCCACACCTCCAGGTTGGTGGCAAAGCACCAAGCATCAGAGACTATCCATGTGCAACTAACAATGGGTGAAACTGCCTTCCAGGTCATAGCCTGCTACAGACCACCCTCCCAAACCCAAGAACTGCACTCGGCCATCCTGTGAACAGTGGAAATATGAAGGTCTCTCCAAACACCATTATATTGGGCGACGTCAACTACCCAAACATGGACTGGGAGCATGACTCTAGCTCCAACACCCTAGGCCAAAGATTCCTAGAATATATGAGCTCAAATGCTATGGAACAACTTGTTACCACTCCCACAAGAAGGGAAAACATACTGGACCTGATCATCCCCAACATGGGGACTCTATGCTCCAGACCAGAAGTGTATCCCTCACTGGTAAGATCGGACCATAAACTAATCTCACTGGATATTCACATCCCGACCCCACCCCCTGCCCAGAACACCACAGTGAACAACTTCTCTAAAGCAAATTCACACTCTTGAAAACTGAGGTGGAAACCTTCAAAGCCCCCGGGCCTGTGGAAACTACAGACCAGACTGCAGATTCCTCTATAAACGCATTCTATGGACACCTTCAGGAATGCATGGATCATGTGATCTCGAATAAAACCGAGACCCAATCCTCCAAAGGCAGACGTCCTGTCTGGTGGACCCCAGCCATAAACAAACTACACAATAGAAGGAGGAAGCTATTAATGATACAGCAAATTCCCAAATAGGGAAGGCATCACTGATCAGTATTAGCAAATAACTACAGGCACTCATAAGATTGTCTAAGGCCAGCTTTGAGAGAAATTGCACAGGACACTAAGGATAATCACAAGGCTTTCTTTAGTTATGTTAGGAACCTGGGTGGTAATTCCCAGATATGCTCAGAGGTAGTCCAAAATGTCAATAGAAACACCAAACCCACAGACATTGCCAACATTCTAGCTGACAGGTTCAGTGCAAACTTCTCACCCCCCTCCACACTGAAAGGGCAAATATGTATCCCAGCAGAGTGCTACCCCCCTGACATCTCAGATGCTCAGGTAAGAGCCGCCCTCTCCAAAGCAATACACACTGCATCAATGGGATGAGACAGTGTCCCGGGCTGTGTCCTACATGACCACCAAGACGTGCTACTACCAAACATAAACCTACTGTTCAATCCCAGCCTTACTACAGGATATGTGTCCAAAGTGTGGTGTACAGCAACAGTGGTCCCTCTACAGAAAGGTGGTGCCTCAACAGATCCTGGACACTATCACCCCATAAGCCACACTAGCTTGGTCTGCAGAGCTATGGAAAGGATCATCATGAACCACATAAATAAAGATATCGCAGACCTACAGACACTGGTTCATACCCAGTTTGGCTTTGTTAAGGGCAGATCCTGCCTCTCAAACCTGGTTGATTTCTTTGAAACAGTCACCAAGGCCATTGACGAGGGGAAGGTGGTTCACACAGCCTACCTGGACCTCGCAAAAGCCCTGTCAGGATGTACCTTACCAGACACCTGCAGCAACTGGAAAGACCCCACAAGTACCTCACCAAGAGGATCAAAGGGCTCAAACAGATGCCATATACTGACCGGTTAAATAAACCCCAGCTCTACTCAGTGGCATACCGCCTGTTCAGAGGCGATCTGTGCCTAATGTATAACACCATGTCAAACCCGGAATTAATGGGCATGCTGCACCTGAGAATATCCAAATCCCATTGGGATACACGCTTGAGAGACCTGAGCCTCAGCACTGAAATAAATAGGACATGCTGGAGGGACAGATTCATAACCCAGAGGCTCACCTCACTCTGGAATAAAATCCCAGTCCAGGTTAGGCAGAGTCCGTCATTGACTCTCTTCAAGAGGAATCTTGATGAGT
Source organism: Protopterus annectens (assembly GCF_019279795.1). Classification (NCBI taxonomy): domain Eukaryota; kingdom Metazoa; phylum Chordata; order Ceratodontiformes; family Protopteridae; genus Protopterus; species Protopterus annectens. The sequence goes on from NC_056733.1 coordinate 1,911,225,513, forward strand.
GGATGGGACATTGTAGGTTTACCCTGGGTATCACTTCTGTGTCACTGTTAGACAGAGGCACAGTATACTAACCTCGGAAAAGGGCATGGCAAGATATATTTACAATGGATGGCGACAGCCAAACACATTCTGGCTAGGTTCTTAAATGCCCTAGGGCAGATTGCCTAGTATGACGCTATGAACCTATGAACCTATGTACCTTGTTCCCCATTGGCTCTATGTGCTGTTAATCACCATGGCAATCACAATACTATGGTAGCATGTTCAAAGGTCAGTTGTCAGTCACCTCTATGCTACAGTTGTGGAATATGTGGGTCATGTGGCAATGTCACAGCTGCCACATGTACACAGTCAACCCTCTCCCCTACACATGGACATACAACACATGTATGAGATGGAACCACATAGCCAAACTGGGGACTAAGCACTCTGAACCCAGTACTGGCATAACCTGTCAGGTGGCATGCAATACTACAGTGACTACAATACCAGTCTGATGTAGACCTACACTGACAGCAATACAAGCATGTGAACACACTGGGCCATTCGTGGAGCCTTAGAATAGCATCCTGCCTGAGCGGCACAAACCTCTGCAGCTGGCACACAGGCATACGTTATGCCTGAACACATCACACATAACACATAGCACACAAATCTTGTGTGCCAGTCACAGCCTGTATGGCTAGACAACACACCTGCCACAGTTGTGTTAGCTACCTTTATTGTCCGGTACAGTATGGTCACGCTCACCAGGCTGGACAAGGTGAAGGTCACAGTGATATGCCTGTGGGGCACTATGGTCCACCACATAATACAAGCATACAGGTCAGTCAGAGGCATGGACACATATGACTCAGTCATTGTCCATGCCACATACCTTCTCCTGCTGTACTTGTAGGGTGCTGACATCATCAGTGTTTAGAAAGGGGAATGTGCATACTGTAGTCTGTTCTCCTAGTTGCCAAAAGGGACATTTCTCTCACACACACACTACCCCTCTCAGCCAAACACATACACTTGCAGGATTCAAACCTCTATCTAACGACACTCCAGACGGGCGCATTAGCAGAGCACGCTATTCGCATTAGTGGGAGGATGCCCTTCTCTTGCTGTACTTATAGGGTGCTGACATCATCAGTGTTTAGAAAGAGGAATGTGCATCCTGTAGTCTGTTCTCCTAGTTGCCAAAAGGGACATTTTCCTCATACACACTAACCTCTCTCAGCCAAACACACACACTTACAGGATTCAAACCCCTATCTAACTATGTTATGATACTTAAGACGGCTGCATTAGCAGAGCACGCTATTCGCATTACTGGGGGGTTTATTTTCTCTTGCTGTACTTATAGGGTGCTGACATCATCAGTGTTTAGAAAGGGGAATGTGCATCCTGTAGTCTGTTCTCCTAGTTGCCAAAAGGGACATTTCCCTCACACACACTAACCCCCCTCAGCCAAACACACACACTTGCAGGATTCAAACCCCTACCTAACTAGGTTATGACTCTTGAGATGGATACATTAGCAGAGCAGGATATTCGCATTACTGAGAGGTTTATTTTCTCTTGCTGTACTTATAGGGTGCTGACATCATCAGTGTTTAGAAAGGGGAATGTGCATCCTGTAGTCTGTTCTCCTAGTTGCCAAAAGGGACATTTCTCTCACACACTAATCCCCCTTAGCCAAACACACACACTTGCAGGATTCAAACCCCTACCTAACTATGTTATGATACTTGAGACGGACGCATTAAAGGAGCATGCTATTTGCATTACTGGGAGGTATCCCTTCTCCTGCTGTACTTATAGGGTGCTGACATCATCAGTGTTTAGAAAGGGGAATGTGCATCCTGTAGTCTGTTCTCCTAGTTGCCAAAAGGGACATTTCCCTCACACACACTAACTCCCCTCCGCCAAACACACACGCTTGTCATTTGCAGGATTCAAACCCCTACCTAACTATTTTATGACACTCAAGACAGACACATTAGCAGAGCACGCTATTCGCATTACTGGGAGGTTTATCTTCTCTTGCTGTACTTATAGGGTGCTGACATCATCAGTGTTTAGAAAGTGGAATGTGCATCCTGTAGTCTGTCCTCCTAGTTGCCAAAAGGGACAATTCCCTCACACACACTAACCCCCCTCAGCCAAACACACACACTTGCAGGATTCAAACCCCTACCTAACTATGTTATGACACACGAGATGGATGCATTAGCAAAGCGCTATTTGCATTACTGGGAAGCTTCTTTTCTCTTGCTCTACTTATAGGGTGCTGACATCATCAGTGTTTAGAAAGGGGAATGTGCATCCTGTAGTCTGTTCTCCTAGTTGCCAAGAGGGACATTTCCCTCACACACAATTCCACACACACTAACCCCCCTCAGTCAAACACACACACTTGCAGGATTCACACCCCTACCTAACTATGTTATGACACTTGAGAGGGACGCATTAGCGGAACATGCTATTCGCATTACTAGGAGGTTTCTCTTCTCCTGCTGTACTTATAGGGTGCTGACATCATCGGTGTTTAGAAAGGGGAATGTGCATCCTGTGGGGAGGCAGACGCCAAGCACACTCTGGCTAAGCTGTCATTCCCTAGGGCAAACAGCCTAGTGTTGACCTCTACACCCATATGTTTAATTGTCAAATGCACATTATTTGTTGCTGATAGACTGTTTGCATGTCTTTATTGCCATAGCATTCCCTGTTTGTATGAACAACTTGTGTATCTGTGGAAGATGTTTGCATATGGGAGGGATCCACTATATCACGTATGTCTCTGTAGTCATTTAACTGTGTGCACTGGGCAGATTGCTGTAATGTGGTTGGTTCCTGGAATAACACGTAAAAATACCAGATATGTGTGGCCAACTGCTAAACTGAGATTTGGCCTGTGTGTGTGAGCATGCCCAGTTCAGCCTTCCCATGGCATGTTGTCTGACATATGTCTCATTTATCCAAGTGTGTGAGCATGCCCAGTGTGAGCATTCCATATGTTGAACTCTGCAGCCCACCACATTTGTGGATGAGTGTGAACTTCAACAAATATCTCCCGTTTATGGTTGTGTGTTGTGTGTCATGTTGTGTAGTTACTGTACAACTGCTTTGTGTGTGAACACAACAGGATTATACTGTGCCTGCAGGGTTTGCATGGGATACTTTGCATACAGTTGTCAACATCCTTTCACACTGACCTAACACTGTAGTACTGTATAGTGTACTGGTTCAGTACTTTGACTGTGGTGGACAGTATCCTGGGCTTTAGTCCTATCACTGCTTTACATTTCCATAGTGAGCACAACAGCCTGGTTAGGGGCCAGTTGTGCACATCTGACCATGTTGCATTATGTTCAGATATGAACTACTTAAACCAGGCTTGTCCAACATTGGTAGTGTATTCCACAACATAGGTGTACATTTGCAAACACTAGCGATGTGCCCTAGGCCATTTCTAATGCTAGTCGGAGAGTGTGTTTGTCCTTCGACACACATTGTAAGTGGAGTTTGCCATGACATATGTCATGGTTAGTATACTGTGCCTCTGTCTACCTGTGACATGACAGTGATACCCAGGATAAAGCTACCATCTCCCATCCACTCATCAAGATTCCTCTTGAGGAGAATCGATAAGTGACTCTATGGGTAGCCTGTACTGGGAGTTTACTCATGGGTGGGGGTGGCTTCTGTGTTATGGATCATGCAGTACAACTTGTCCTATGTAAGTCAGTACTGGGGTTCAGGTCTCTCATGTGCATAGTTCACTACCATTCAGATTGTACAAGGTGCAGCATGTTTATTGATACCAACTTGGACATGGCTTTATACATCAGGCACAGCTTGCCTCTGGGTGGGCAGTATGGCAGTGTGTGTAGTTGCAGTTTGTTTAATCAGGCAACACATGACATCTGTGCAAGCTCTTTGATACTCCTGGTGAGGTACTGTTGGGGACTTTACAGTTGATGGAGGTGTCTGCTGAGGTACATCCCACAGGGGCTATTGTAGTCAATTGTAACACTGATGAAGGATGACTGCAGAGCCACAATGACCTCCCCTTATCTAGATCTGACAACCTTCATGATTAGGTGGGTATATGGTATGTTTCTGTAAACACTACAGCACATGTTTGTCCAATGCAGGATATCTATCACCTTGTGTCCCCAGGTCTCTCATTACATGTTAAGTACGTAATGGGTTAACACCTATGTGGTAATTGGTGGGCACTTACTGTATATCCACGGGGGTTGACTATACACTTTTCTGCGATTAGCTTGCTGACATGGCTATGGCACCAGTTGTCTGTTTCTATGTGACCCTTTTGTGGGATGCTTGTGTCAGCTGGTGGATCATATATGGTGAGCAGTTTGTAGTCCTCTGCAAACATGTTCAGACACAGTCCTTCCATGTTGGCCTGTACCTATGGGACATATATACCAGACGAGGGAGATCCCAGGACCAAGCCTTGTGGGATGCCATTTATATCTGGTTTGTAGTCTGACATGGCTGCAGCATGTCTGACCATGTCTGTTCTGTCCTTGGTCTGGTTTGCAACTCCTCTACTGACATAGGGGTTTATATTTAAGCTGGTGAGCATATCTATAATGAACATGTAGGGTATTGTATAGAAGCCTTTGCAAGGTCCAGCTACGCTGTGTGGACCACATTGCCCTCATCAATGACCTTAATGACTGTTTCAATTGAGTCAAACATGTTTAGGGGCAGGATCTGCACTTAAGAAAGCCACACTGGGTAGGGTCCAGTGTCAGTAGGTCCCCAATATCTTTATGTCTGCGGTACATGCTGATCCTTTCCATAGCTGTGCAGACCGAGCTTCTCAGGATTCTGGGGTGGTAGTTTTCAGTATCCATTCAGGCAACACCTTTGTTGAGAAGGACCACTGTTGTTGTACACTGCTCTTTGGGTACATATCCTGTGGTAAGGCTGACATTGAGCAGTAGTGTGATTTGGCATTCCATTTGTCTTGGAGTCCATGTTGGACTCAGCCCAGGACACCATCTCATACCATTGCTGCTGTGTGTTTTGCTTTGTAGATGCTGGCTGTTACCTCAGCATCTGCAATGTCAGGGGGCCAGCAGTCTGCTGGGATAGATATTTTGCATTCTGGGGGGGGGGGGTTGCACTGCACCTGTCAGGATGCATGTTGGCAATATGTGTGTGTGTTTGGTATGTTGTTTGTGATATTTGTGTGATTCAGAGCATATCTGTGAATTCCCAACATGGTTCCTACCATCAGTTGTGAAAGCCTTGGGATTATCCTTAGTGTCCTGTACAATTTGTATCTTCATAGGTTCAAACTAGGCTATCCACCCTAGGGCATTTGTTAGCCTAGCCAGAGTGTGTGTGGCTTTTGCCACCCCTTGCTATGTGAATATTATGGCCATTTATGATTTGCTTTGCTGTGCCTCTGTCTGGACATGACACAGTGAAGACCCCCAGTGTAACTCTATGATCATCCATCCACTTGGCAAGATTCCCGTTGAAGAGTGTCAGTGAGGGGCTCTGCCTAACATGGAGTGGGATTCTGGTCCAGGGTGTGGGGAGCCGCTGGATTATGTATCTGTCCCTCCAGCACATCCTATTTCATTATTTGTTGAGGTTGACATCTCTCACTCTCACAGCTCCGATGGCTTTGAGTTTTCTGGGGTGGAGCATGTCCATTACTCCTGTGTTGGGCATGGCCTTGTACAACAGGCATGCAATGCCTCTGTGTTGGCAGTATGTGACTGCATTCAGCTGGGGTGTCTACAGCCAGGCAGCATATGACATATATTTGAGACCCTTTATCCTCTTGATGAGGTACCTTTGAGGTCTTTCTAACTGCTGCAGGTGTCAGGTAAGGTACATCCCATATGAGGCATTGTACTAGATTATGGGTGTGATAAGAGAACAGTATAGGGGCACAATGACCTCTGTTGATATAGATGTGAATCCTTTCATGATACGGTGTCCAATGTAGACAGTCTTCCTAGCCACATTGGCAATGTGAGTGTCACATAACAGGTTACTGTCCACTTGTGTCCCTAGGTCCCTGATTACTCCTTCCATACATAATGGTTTACCACCTATGTGGTAATTTGTGGTACCTTGTTTGGTATTTGGTGGGACATTCATACTGTCCAGTGTCTTCAGGATGGCTGGGTGAGGTTCCTGTGTGTGAGAGTGTGGTCTGTAGCACGCTACAGACTGTACAGCAGTCTTGCCTACAGTTAGTTGCACATGGGTGGACTCCAATGCCTTGTGCATTGTCAGTTACCTGGACGTATGGGTGTCTGTGCTGAATATGGATACTCACCCTCCTTTTATGTTTTGTTACAGGTTTTAGGGCCATGACGCATGATATGTGGTATAACCTGGTAGTGCTGGTGTGCTGTCAGGAGGCTTGCAGCAGGTTTCTGTCACTGCACAGACATCGATGTTCTCCATACTGGGGATGGCCTCGGGAGCATGCATATTGGGGTTTACACAACTGGCATTGGTCAGCATTACCCTTATGTTTCTTTCCACTTATGTTTTCTAGGGTGGTGGGTTAGTCTTTTCAGCCTTGCCTACGAAAGGCTCTATGGAGATGGCAAAAGCCTTATCCAATATCCAGACGCCCAGGGGTAACAGGTGCAAGCCATCCCAGGAACAGCTGCGTGGCTTGTCAAGCATGACATCCCAAGCAGACAGACATTGGATACCCTTGGAATGACACCAGTAAGTGTGCCACTTGCTATAACTGATCATTCCGTGTTTGTACTGTGGCATCATTCTTGGTAAGGGTAGGATGCTGCAAACGGTGAGTGTCATACCGGCCTGGACTACATAATCAGAGAGCTCATCTATGTCTCTTTTCATGTAGTCTAGGGAGGTACATCTCAGGTCATTCACACCAGCATGGACTATGACTGCATCATATTTCTACTTGCTTTGGGGTGACCTGCATACTTGTGTTATGTGGCATATTGTGGCAGCCTACAGGCAGCTTACTGTACCCTTTCCCTTGTTCAGTCTGGTGTGCAGGACAGCAGTGTGTCTCACTATGGAGTCACCTATTACAACTGTATCAGGCATGTTGTTTCTCCTTCTGGCCTGTGACTGTTTGGCACACCAGCTTTGTGTACTATGTGTTGCATGTGCTATGTTTGGAAGTTGTTTGATTGGGTGTCTGCTTTAGAGGCCTCTGTTGGTGTGCTGTGTTTGTAATTTGTCCCTCCGGGAATGTTTTTCTGTGTTTATGTCTTTGGTTTGCAGTTGTGATAGGTCTATGTGGGACTGTGTTTGTGGTGTGTGTGGTTACCTTCTCCTCCTGACTAGTTTTGGGAGTACTGAGTTGAGGGAGCTCAGCATCCAGTTTGGATAGATGGTTGCATCTCTCACATATATTTGTATTTCTTGGGGGGAGTTGGGGGTTGTCTGTGTACTTGGGGCAGGTGTAACATTGCCTCAAGATTCACAGATTCAACTTGTTGTGGCTGGCCTTAGTGGATTGTATGTGTGGACATATTTCATAGTTTCATAGTTTCATAGTATAGTACTAGGCTATCTGCCCTGGGGCATTTGTAAGCCTAGCCATAGTGATGTGGCTTTTGCCACACCATGAAATGGTACAAAATGTACAGAATAAATCTAGAATACTGTGCCTCTGTCTAGTAATTGACACAATGAAGGTCCCCTTATATAATAGAATTAGTTTACTGTGCCCCTGTCTAGCAGTGACACAGATGTGACCCCTGGGGTAAACTTACGATCTCCCATCCACTCATCAAGATTTCTCTTGAAGAGAGTCAGTGAGGGGCTCTGCCTAATACGAACTGGGATCCTGTTCCAAAGCATGGGAAGCCTCTGGGTTATGAATCTATCCCTCCAGCATGTCCTATTCATACTTGTGCCGAGGTTTAAGTCTTTAGCTCTCGTGGTCCTGATGGATTTGGATTTTTTGAGGTGGAGCATGTCCATTAGATCCTGATTGGACATGGCCTTGTACGTCAGGCAGAGATCACCTCTGAGCAGGCGGTATGCTACTGAATAGAGCTGAGGTTTCTTTAGTCTGGCAGAATAAGACATATGTTGGAGACCCTTGATCCTTTTGGTGAGGTACTTTTGTGGTCTCTCCAGCTGTTGCAAATGCCGGGTGAGGTACATAACAAATGGGGCATTGTACTCAATCATAGGTCTGATGAGGGAGAAATAAAGGAGTACAATGACATCCTTGGATCTGGATGTGAATCCCTTCATGATGAGGTGTGCAAGGTCGAATGTTTTCCTAACCACTTTGGCAACGTGGGTGTCAAATGAGAGGTCACTGTCTACTTGGGTCCCTAGGTCTCTGATTACTTTTTCCGTACTCAGTGGGTTGCTGTCTATGTGATAATTTGTGGGTACTTTGTTTTTTCCAAAAGGGATGACTATACATTTTTTGGCATTTAGTTTAAGGCCGTGACTACGGCACCAGTTGTCCATTTCAATGAGGCCTTTTTGTAGGTTGTGTGTGTCTGCTGGTGTATCGACTATGGCGCCTAGTTTGCAGTCATCTGCAAACTTTGTCAGCCACAGCCCTCCCATGTTTGCTTTAACATCTGAGAAATAAATGCCGAACAAGATGGGTCCCAGGACAGATCGGACACCACTTGTGACTGGCTTTGAGTCTGACATTGCTCCAGTGATTTTAACTTTATGGGTTCTGTCCTTTAGCCAGTTTGCAACCCATCTAGTGACATAAGGGTTTACCTTTAAGCTGTTTAGCTTATCTATGATGCCTGAGTGGGGTATTGTGTTGAAGGCCTTAGCCAAGTCCGGGTATGCTGTATGGACTGCTTTGCCCTCATCAATGGCTTTAGTGACTGTTTTGAAAAAGTCAACCAGGTTTAAAAGGCAGGATCTGCCCTTTACAAAGCCGAACTGGGTGGGGTCAAGTGTCTGTAGGTCCCCTATGTCTCTGTTTATGAGTTCCATAATGATACTTTCCATAGCTTTGCAGACCAGGCTAGTTAAGATTATGGGGCGGTAGTTTCCAGGGTCTGTAGAGGCACCCCCCTTGTGGACTGGGACCACTGTTGCTGTATGCCAGTGTTCAGGTACATATCCCGAAGTAAGGCTAAGGTTAAATAGCATTTTTATGTGTGGGTTTAGCTCCTCTTGGAGTTCACATAACACGCACCCCGGGATACCGTCAGGACCCATTGATGCTGTGTTTTTTGCTTTGTTTAGGGCGGTTCTCATTTGGACATCTGAGATGACAGGGAGATTACATTCAGCTGGGATAAGTATTTCTTCTTTTGGGGGTGAAGGAGGGGAGAAATTTGCACTGAACCTGTCAGCCAGAATGTTATCGATATCTGTGGGTTCAGTGTATTTTTTGTTGTTGTGAACCAACTCTGAGCATATCTGAGGGTTTCCGCCCAGGTTTCTAACATAGCTGAAGAAGGCTTTGTGGTTATCTTTAGTGTCCTTAGCGATTTTTCTCTCAAAGTTTGCCTTGGATGTTTTTATGAGAGAACGTAGTTTTCTGCTAATGTTGATCAGAGATGTCTTCCCTTCATGGGATTTCGCTCTGACGTGCAGTAGCTTCCTTATTTTGTTATACAATTTGTTTATGGCTGAGGTCCACCAGATAGGATGCTTACATTTGGTGGAGAGGGACTTGGATTTGTTTGGGATTGCATGATCCATGCATTCTTGGAGATGTCCATAGAAAGCATTAGTGAAGGATTCGGCATTGTGGGATGTGGTATCCACTGGCACAGTGGGCTTAAAGGATACCATCTCAGTCTTAAGAAGAGTGAAGTCTGCTTTTGAGAAGTTTTTCACTGTGGTCTTTTGTGCTGGGGTGGAGGTGGGATATGTATATCCAGGGTGATTAGTTTGTGGTCCGATCTCACTAGTGAGGGGTATACTTCTGGTGTGGAGCCTTTTATCCCCATGTTTGTGATGATCAGGTCTAGTATATTATCTCCCCTAGTGGGAGAGGTGACTAGTTGTTCCAGTGCATTTGAATTTATGAATTCCAGGAACCTTTGGGCTAGGGTATTAGGGCTAGAATAATGTACCCAATCTATGTTTAGGTAGTTGAAGTCTCCCAGTATGATGGTATTTTGTGATACATTCATATCCTCCAATGTCTTCAGGAAGGCTGAGTGGGGTTCTTGAGATTGGGAGGGTGGTCTGTAACATGCTACCAGTTGTATAGCAGTTTTGCCTATGGTTAGTTGCACCTGTATGGTCTCTGATGCTTCATGTGTTGCTACTAACCTGGAGGTGTGGGTGTCCTTTATGAATATGGACACTCCCCTCCTTTGTGGTTCGCCCAGGTTTGGGGCCCGAAAAGCATGATACGAGGTATAGCCTGGTAGCGCTGGGGTGCTCTCAGGAGCCTTGAACCAGGTTTCAGTTACTGCACAGACGTCGATGTTCTCCATGCTGAGGACTGCATCAAGTGCCTGCATCTTGAGATTTAGACTTCTGGCATTGAGCAGCATTACCCTTAGTTTTTTTTCCATTTTTGTTTTCTAAGGAGGTGGCTTTGTCTTTTGAGCCTTGCCTAAAAAAGGCACTATGGGGGTGGCAAGAGCCTTAGCCAATATCCGGAAGCCCAGTGGTGACAGGTGTAAGCCATCCCTTGCGAAGCAGCGTGGCTTGTCCAACATATCATCCCAGGCAGACAGACATTGGATCCCCTTAGAATGACACCAGTACTTGAGCCAGTTGTTAAAGCTGATCATCTTGTCTTTGTATTGTGGTATCATTCTTGGTGAGGGCAAGATGCTGCTCAGGGTCAGGGTCATACCAGCCTGGGCTATATAATTGGAGAGCTCCTCTATGTCTCTTTTCATGTAGTCCAGGGAGGTACATCTCAGGTCATTCACACCAGCATGGACAATGACGGAGTCATATTTGTACTTGCTTTGGAGTGACCTGAGTGCGTGTGTTATGTGGCGGATCCTAGCTCCCGATAGACAGCTCACAGTCACCTTCTCCTTGTTCAGCCTGGTCAGTGGGACATCAGTGTGTCTGACTATGGAGTCACCTATTACTAGTGTATCAGGCAAGGTGTTTGGCCTTAAGGGCTGTGATTGGTCAACACACTGATTTATTGAAGTATGTGTTGCATGTGTTTTGTTTTGAGGTGGTGGATTTTTGGATGTCTGCTTTGGGAGCCTCTGTTGTTTTGGTAAGTTTTTTATTAGAGCCTCCGAGTATGTCTTGTGTTTTTATGTATTTGGTTTGCAGTTGTGGTAGGTCTATGTGGGACTGGGATTGTTGTGTGTCTGGTTTCCATCTCCTCCTGTCTGGTCATGCCAGCCCTGAGTTGAGAGAGTTCAGCCTCCAGTTTGGCTATATAGTTGCATCTCTCACATGTATTTGTGTTTGTTGGGAGGAGGAGAGGGTTGTCTGTGTACATGAGACAATTGTAGCATTGTCTCAAGATACCCAGATTGACCAGCTGAACCGGAGACGACGCCAGTAATCTACCACTCGACATGCTAGAACAGTATAAGGGAGTGGTATACCTTTAAGGGAAGTGGATATTCACAGGGGTGGTAAGTAGATGTAGTGCTTTACTTAGTACAAGAGTGCTTACTTAGTAGAGAAGTATTTAGAACAAGTGCTAGGCTTATTTTATTGCCATACTACTGATCAGTGATTACTTCATTGTTTATGTTTGCTCTATCATGTAGTAGCTTCCTCATTCTCTTGCATGGTTTGGTTATGGCTGGTGTCCACCATGCCAGATGCCTGTGTGTATGGCATTGTGTCTTGTTTTAATTTAGGATTGCATAATCCAAGCATTCCTGGCAGTGTTCATGTAATGGCTATATTACAGGTTCTGAGGTGTGGCCCATATTTTGTACCTGCACAGGACCTTTAATGGATTCCACATCAGTTTGGAGGAGTGCAAATATTGCTTTACACATGTTTTCCACTGTGGTTTTCTGGCCAGGGACTGTGGTCAGGATTTGTATATCCAGTGTGATTACTCTATGGTCTGGTTTTACCAGTGAGCAATACACTTCTCGTCTTGCCATCCAGTACCCATGTTGCTGATTATCACATCCAGTATGCTTACCCCTCTTGTGGGAGTGGTACGTTGTTCCTGGGCATTTTGGTTTATGGATTCTATGAACTTTTGTCCTACAGTGTTGGAGCTAGTATAATGCTCCCAGTCTATGTCTGGGTATTTTCAGTCACCCAATATAATGTGGTTTGGAGGACTTGATATATTCATGTATTCCAGCATAGGCCAGGTGCATTTCCTGGTGTTGGGATGGTAGTCTGTAGCAGGCTATAAACTGGGGGGCAGTTTTAGCCACTGTTACTTGACCATGGCTAGTCCATGCTGCTTCTTGTTGTGGTGCCAACATGGGAGTGTGGTTATCCTTGACAATTATTGCTAGTCACCCTCCTTTTGTAGCTTGTTCCATGTTTTGAGGCTGTACAGCACAGTATGAGGTGTAACCTGGTAGTGCTAGGGTGTGTTGTGAGTCTTGACCCAGTTTTCTGTTACAGCACACATATCAACATTCTCCATACTGGGTGAGTTTAGACTGCATGCATCTTGCTGTTTCGACTTATCCCTTAACTTATTCTTATCCCTTCTGATACCTATGGAGGTAGGTTTGTGTTTTGAGCCTTACCTATTCAGGGCACGCTGTGGGTAACAACAGCCTTTGCCAGTATCCATATGGCCTGCACTGGAGCAGGTGGAGCATCATGTCATGCTCAGCATGTCATCCCAGGTTGGCATACATTGGATCCCCTTTGACTAACTGCGATACTTCAGTCAATTATTGCACTTGATCATCTCATCGTCATATTGTGGCATGATGCTTGGTGAGGGTAGGATGTTAGTCAGGGTCCTCAGGTGTGCATATAGTACATGGTGTTACTTTACTTAACACATGGCATTCATGCCTCAGGTGGTGCTGCAGGGCTGCCTCTGTCGGATGCGCATATTACACTTCCCTGTACATGTTTGTGAGCAGGTCATGTCATTTTAGGCATCCATGTTATTATTTGAGTGAGTCAGAGGGAGTATCATTCCCAGGGTTCCTACTGAGCCAGTGTATGTGCTATGTGTTGCCTCTTTGCCAAGGCCAGGGCATACTGGGCACGCCTCCTTCTGCCTACTGGGGCAGGCTCAGGTTGTTCCTCCTCCGAGTCACGCTCTGCCTGTGATGGCAATGGTGGGGGGCTGTTTGGCCCGGCCCTATGCTGGTCCTGCTGCAGCTGTTTTCGCAAGATCATATTATGTAGCATAGCACATACCATGAAATTTGGGTATATGTAGTTGGTGTGTACTGCAAGGCTCCACCAGATGTGTCCAGACACCGGAACTGTGACTTGAGCAGCCCAAACACACGCTCTATTACATTACGTGTTTGTGCATGTGCCTCATTATGGCATTCCTGTTCAGGTGTGTGTGCGTTTCTGATGGGTGTCATCAGCCACGGCTCCAGTGCATAACCTGCATCCCCCACTAGGTGTCCATGTGGGATGTCCCCATTGGCAAATGTCTGGTACAGCTGCGTCAAATGCCAGATGTGGGAATCGTGGTAACTCCCAGGGCAGCCAGCACACTCATTCATTATTATGCCCTGGACATCACACACGACCTGGCAGTTGATGGAGGGGAAGCCCTTGTGGTTAATGTAGGCCCTACCCCGCTCACCAGCTGGTGCTTTGATGCATATGTGCGTGCAGTCTATTGCACCCACTACCTCAGGGTATTCCGCTATTTGCTGGAAGAGACGCATATTGCTGGCCAATACCTCATGGGCATTGGGGAAATATACATGATCACCGGCATGTGCTGACATGGCATCCAGGAACTGGTGCAGTACCCTGGAGGCTGATGCCTGTGATATCCCCATCATATCACCAGTTGGTCTCTGGAAGGTACCTGTTGCTAGTATTCTTAGGCCAACACATACCTTGGTTTCCACTGGGATGGGTTCCCCTCTGTTGGTTCTGTGTGTGAGGCATGGCCTGCACAGCTCCACTATTTGCTGCAGGAGGTCTCTGTCCACTCTATAGTGCTCTACTTTCTCCAGCTCATGTAACCCATGGTAGGTGACCCTGGGCCTGTATACTCTTCTCCGTCTCCTCACTGTGGGTTGTCTGGCACCATCTGCATTGTCACCACCCTCAGCAAGTCACCTATGTCTCATTATGACAGCTATGGCAGCCCCTAACATTTCTGCTCTGAGTGAAGCTTTTTCAGTTTTCACTTCTAATAGCTTACTCCTGTCTTGCAGTGTCTCTTGAGAGAAACATCTTGCACTGCTGTTTGCAGATTTTTAAGTGTTGGGCTGAGCTACTATTCTGCATGTGTAATTGCCTGCTTCTAATTGTTTTCACCTGCTAGCTCCAGCAGTATTCCCTGCTAGCTTCCTACTAATTCTGTTGCTTCCTTTTTCCTTTCTGTTTCCTCAGGGGGGAGCAGCGTGTATACCAGTAGAAACACGCTCACAGTGGCTTACACACACGCACACATGCTTACACGGTTCAGAATCTGCTTATTCGGGTTAAAACGCGTGCACACCCACGCAAACAGTGTTAAACATCTTCCAACATGCTCCCACATGCTCAGACTGCCTTACACGTGCGCACACTGTCTTACTCGCGCTTCATGGCGCGCACACGTGCGCATGCACGCCCAGCAAGAAACTTTGGTGTAGGCAACAGTGTACACCTTCCATTTCTTGACTTTCCCATGCTTATGTTGTGGCACTCCTCTTTCCATGATATGTGTCTGACATCTGTCATGTAACTCTGACCTCCAATGAACTGCATTTCTTTCTGCAATTCCCCCCTGTGATGTCACCTATCTCCTACTCTGTTCCTCCCCCTTCTGTAACTCTTACACTACTCAGAATGTGCTCATTTGCTATGTGACAGTGGAATTCAGTATACTAACACTCATTTGCATCAGATTGCCTACTAATGCTTAGTTACATCTCTTAGACTCAGCTTCCACCCTTAGCAACCACTACACGGTGCCCATGTTGTTTTTGGTCTGCTGGTCCCTGCATTGAAAATCCATGTATTGCATAAAACCCACACTTGTGGGTTTATAACCTTCATTTTTATGTATTATGCAGCGCAGCCCATTTGCACGTGGCTGCGCTGGGTTTAAACATCGGCGATCGTCGAAAACAAAATTATATTTTTTATTACTTTTGCATCAGGTTACCTTGCCAATGGCCACATATTTGGCCATTGGCATGCTGCCTGACACATATGCACCCTTTATTTGGAGCTGACATGGCTCCATTGTGGTTTTTGCAGAAACGTACTCAGTTGTCAACTGAGTACATTTCTGCAGCTAAAACAGCTCTTACACGGGCTGTTTTGGGCTTCCTGGATCGCTAATCATCCTCATTTGCATGCTATTCGGCTGCAAGTGAGGTGATTAGCTTATCCACGCCCACTCCGTGTAAGAGACGTTTTAGCTTGTCTCTTACACGGACTTTGGGCTGTTCCTGGATCGTGAAGGCTGCATGGAGTCTTACACTACTCTTAGACTCCATGCAAGCCTTCTTGAATCCTGCCCCATGTGTTATACAATGTATATTTATAAAAAGCCTTCAGGTATTTCTTTTTGCCAGCAATCCATTTTACTGTCTTTGAGATAAAATTTGTTTTATGGTTTTAGATTTTAGTCTGTTAGTTCTCTTATAAGGGCTTGGTTCATCTATTAACAATGAACCTAAGAAAAGAACTGAGGGGGGTTGCTTAAATAATGTCTTCTTTTGTCATGCAGCACTAGATGTGCATTCAAAAATAATTAACCCCCCCCTCAAAAAACTGTTTACAGAGACAGAAATTTACTTTTACTATACTCTTTCTATTACTAGCAGTATGCATATATAAAAAAGTCAAAACGTTTGATGTAGAGAAATCACATCCCAGTTCAGTTTTTAGCACAAGGCATAAGCTGTCCAGTCTTATAATATCTACCGGAGTAGAAAATCCTACCCCAGAACTTTCAAAGTTGAGGAACTATTCCAGGTTTCTCCCCTCATAAGTCCCACCCTGCACTTTCCACCATTTTACATTGTACCATTCTGCAGGACAAGTTTTCACAAAGCCATAGTTTTTAGATTTGCAACCTGGCATTTGGTCTATAGGTTAAGGTTGTAAACTGGAGTTCCTATGGTAAAGGGGTACATAGCTGTATACTAGGCTAATGACCTGAAGTGCCTTTTCAAGCCTTGCCATGCATCTCAAATCTCTGACAAATTCTGGTACCCTTGATAAGTGCCAGCAGGGGCTTGAGAACTGAAGCATTTACAAGTAGGGGGCCTGGGAGATTAACCATTTACAGGCTGCCTGTGTCTAATAGAGACATAGGTGCCAAACCAGGGATGAATTTCCTGTTCCCCATCCAATTGTCCAAGTTATACTTGAATTGAGTTAGGGAGAAATTCTGCTTCCCATGGATAAGGAGCCTGTTCCAGAGAAGGGTTAGTCTCTGGGATACATACTGGTCTCTCCAGGAGGTCATATTTATGTCACAGGCAAGGTTTAAGTCTTTAGAGATGGTTGATTCCCCCAGCCCTTGTTTGCCTAATGTATGACCTATAGAACTTCATTTTCGAGGTAAATTTCTTGGCATCCATGTCTTGAATGCATAATAAGCAGTTATGATCAGCGAGCTGGTCATAGCCCTCTATGTTATCACCATTAAAGAAAGAGATACATTTTATACTAATACAGTGCTTAAGTCACAATAGAGAATGCACTGAAAAAATGTATTATGACCTACAGATATTGGGCATTTAGGAGGTGGGCAGAATCTGTACAATGCCACTAAAGGGAACAGTTAAAAAGATTACCCACAATAAGCTATCAAAATGGTTATCTTTAAAAGATGTTTACATTATGCAGAAACAATCCACAAGGGCACACTTTCGTAGAAACAGTGTGGTTGTAACAACACTGATTTACAGTGCCAGGCTGATCTTGTTGATATTTCTGGAATTTCAAAACTCAGTGATAGAATTTGATTTAAGTGCTTTTAAGAAGATTCTCACCAGTAGGAGGTGTACACTGAAAAAATACAAACAGATCAAGGCTCTAGGTTTATTAATGTTAATTTTCAAGCAATTTTGAAAAAGGAAAACACAAAGTATTTTGCAAATGTTATTGAAGTCAATGCTTTTATTGTAGAATGATTTAACTATACCCTAAATCAAAACTTGGATGGTATGACACTGCTTTCCAATTCTTTTTATTTTATTTTATGTTATTGCTACTTCCAATTCTTTTTGTTGTTGTTGTTGTTGTTATTTAGCTATTTTTTGCCACTTCCAATTCTTTAGATGTCTGGAAGACACTCTACATTGATCTTAAATGCAGAATGGAAAAGTTCTTTAACTTGTTTGTGCCTATGGCGCCGTCCTTACAATGGCCAGTCTGCACATGCAGTGTGAGCTCTAAAATAAAACCCTTCATTCACACAATTAACAGCTCCAATGAGCACTACATGCAATAAAGTAAATCAAATGAGCAGCTAGAGATGCACAATTATGATCGCTGAACTCCAGGATTGTGCATCTTTAACTGCAAACAGTAAAGATATGTAACTGCCTTTTCCAAAAAAAGTGGTAAAATATACTACCTTTTTTAATCTGCTTGATCCTCCAGTGGCCAGGTAAATGAAGTTTGGAAAAGTTGTCATGGGATATCTTTAATGGAGAGGGGAGGGTGAAGTAGGGAGATTAAGTGTCGAAATTGAGTAGTGTGGGTAGTTAAGAGGGTTTGGGAGGGAGTGAGCATGAAAGGGTTAAGCAGGTTGGAGAATATGGGAGGAAGTGAGGTAAGGCTGGGGAAGGGTCTTGAAGGCTTTTGAGGTGAGATTTGGCTAGTTAAAGTCACATTTGGTGAGATCTTGCTGAAGCAGGATCATGTCCCAGATGACCTGAGGTGGGAGTAAGGTAGACCTTGGGTGGTTACACAGACCAGTAAGGTGAGTACAGTTTCCCGGTTTTATTTAGGAGCAGGCAGTTGGACGGAGGCTTTTTTTTTTCTTTCTTTCCACCCCTCCTGTGCTGGGGGGTAGCTTTCTAGTACTGGGGTGGTGGGGGGGGCAGGGTAAGAATAAAGTTAAATTTAAAAAAACAGAGAGAGAGAGAGAGAGAGGATAAAATAAGTAGTGGAGTTAATGCAGTCCATGGGGGGGGTAGATATTCGCTTGTGGGAGGGTAGCTAGGGTTAACTCGTGGGGAGGCCATCCTCATTGTTATAGTGGTGTGTGAATGGTTCCTGCTCGTTAGTGATGGCTGTGATGTCTGTATGTCTCTCGAGTGCATCAGGTGTGTGTGAGTGCTTGCTGGGTGTTTGTGGAAAGAAGATAGCCCCCTTTTAATTGCCTTCATAGATAATAATTTTCCCCAGAATCACATTGGTGTCTAGTGGGCTGAGGAGGGACAGCAAGTTGGTTTGTGGGCTTGCTTCCTAGCTGTTAACAGCCGGCCACGCATGCGCTGTAACACCTGTGGCATTAAAATGTAAAAAAAAAAATAATGAATAAATCAAGAATAATTAAAAAAAAGGCAGGATGATGAGGAGGGCAAGGTATGCACCAGTGGCTGTGCACACCTTGCCTAGATCTATGGAGTCACGGCATTGGAGGGTCGTGAGGTTATGGCAACTGGGTGCTGCACTTGTGGTGATGGAGTATTGGGCTTGCCAGTTATGGGAGAGAGATCCATAGGCAGCCTGAAATGGTTTGCATCCCTGGATTGAGGTAGGTAAGGGGAGCATGGCCTTCATAGTTAAAAAAAAAAAAAAAAAAAAAAAAGAAAACGGTTGTGAGGAGCAGGACAGAAGTTACATTAATTTGCTTTGCTAGCTGTCCTGTCCTCTAGTGAGGTGTTTTTGGGGCATAGGCTGGGGCTGAAAGCAAGTGCTGCAGTACTGAGTGAGGGAGCTGTTACCCTATGGTATGGAGAGGCTGACAGGGGAGTACTATGTGATTAAAAGTGTATTTTTTTTTCCTTCTCTTTTACAGACATTTACTTACACTGTGTGCTTGTATTTTCAGATATTGTGTTCAAGCAACATGGCAGAGGTACGGCCGTTGAGGCAGAGATGGGTGAGCATCCTGGCCCAAGAGGAGGACCTGTTCCAGGAGATGCCAAATGAGGACATGGCTACCAGCATGCAGGGTCCCAAGACTCAGAAGAGATGGCAGATGGGGAGCAGTACATGAGCAACCAGAGCCAAGAGAGCAGGGCAGACGCTGACAGTGGAGGAGAGAACAATGGAGGTCGCAACACCTTTGGCACCACCTTCAGCCCTGTCAGGTAATGATTTGTTAGTCTCTGTTGGGGAGGGAGACTGAGAACCAGGTAGCTGGGAGTGAGTGCCAGGGGTTGAGTGTGGGACTGCAAGGCAGGGTTAATGGACGGCCAAGGGTCTTGCAGGATGTTGGTGGGGGCAGTGTTGGTGGTGCAGGCTTGCAGACATTAGGGGTTCATGATTTGAGTTTGGATACTACTTTCTCATTGCTTGAGGAAGATATGGACCCTTGTTTAGAGGAGGTAGTGCATGTTGGAGTTTGGGAGGGGTGGTATTTTGATGTGGGACAGGCGGAGAAGAGGGACAGGCTTGCCTTTCTTCTGTTCCCCCTCTGGCGGATAGCTGGTGGAAGGAATTTGAAGTGGTGAAAGATTGTCAGTGGAGGTTGTTTGGACTTGGTGGTTTTGGTTTGGAAAGGAGGTGTTGAAGGTGAGAGGTGGAACACTGCCTTGTAAGTGTGAGGATAAGCAAGCAAATGGGGAACACTGCTTATTCCAAGGGTGAGTGGTTACGCTGCCCTAATGGATAGTCAATGTATGCTTTCTTCTCCAAGGAATTGAAATTATGTTTATGCTCATTAAAGTTTCTTGCATTTATTGTTATTATTTTAAGCAATAAAGGTTGTCAAAGGTCTTTGGTGTTAGAGTGGCTTATTAAAGTGGAATGTGACAAATGCATAGAAAGCACCACAACAGTTTCTTTAAATGCTTAAATAATGCTGAGTAAGATTGGTGATACAGTGATAATTCAAAAAAGCTCTTTCCATTAATCAACTTGCAGCATTTTGCAGGCTCCATATGTCCCTTGTTTCTCAAGCTGTACAGACACATGAAGCCACCAATGGCAAGCCAATCAGCTTACCAGGTATCTGTGCAGTTCACGTTGAAATGGGCTGGGATGGGTTACTGTAAGCTAACAGTAATTAGAGGAACTGGCGTCATTGTGAAGGAGTTGTAGGAACAGCTTGAACTTCTAATTTTACGTAATAGCTGGAATTGAATGATAGGCGTTTTCACTGTCAACAAGACATTGGCAGTGACAGAGCAAAGTCCATGAGAACTGACATCTTTATGTAATTAAGAATGATGTTGCATGCAGGTTTATGTTACTGGTGCTTCTTGGCTGCTATACCAAGTGCCAGTTGTAATAATGTGTGAAGGCAAGTTGTAAATATGTTGTATGGGAATGAAACTCAGACAGTCACAGACGTTTTACTGTTTCTTAATCGGGCACTGTACAACAAATTGTATACTGTAAAATATGCTTTTATATAAGGCTGCTGAAAACAGTAACTAGAAATTATGATACTTTTACATGTTTAATACCAAGAAGCAGCTGTTGCATGCATTTGCTTGTATTGCTGAATGACATTCTAACAGACTTGTTTAAATGGATGTGATCACGAGTTTGCATTTCACAACTTCATTGGACTTTGACAACTGTCCCCTACCATACGACATACATTATCTGCTGTGATGGTGCAGAAACAACTACAAGTCTTCATGTGAAAAGTTTTCACAGTTGATTCTGATGTTTATAGACTTGGTGTACTTCTGCCACTAGATGTATTTCTGAATAGTCACGTTTACATGAAAGTGCTTCTGATAGAACTGCAAAAGGCATTTTATGGCAAATACATTTTGCAAATATAAAGTATAATTCTGTTTAGATTTGCTCCCATTCTTTAGCAGAATGTGATAATCCTGCTACCATATACTTTTTGCACAGCACTTTCTGCTTGCAGTTTTTTTTTTTTCTGAATTTTGGCCTTAATTTGCTAGTTTGCACTATTTTGTTTGTTAGAGTATTCCACACCAGAAGGGCAGTTTTGTAAAAAAACTCCTTCTACTGTTGTCAGTGTGTATGGAGGTCTTCGTAGCCCTAGGTGTCTTGACTTCTTAGGCTGTATTAAGGGCTTCTTACTAGTAGTGTTTTTTTTAAAGGTGGACAGTAGAATTCTTTTAATCATTTGTAGGTTAGAAAATTTAGAAAAATATGAATTTGCTTTAACAGGCAACAATTTGTTTTTTTATGTAGCATCACAGTGGGGTTCACTCTTGCATGTCAGTGAAATTAATGTGAATGCTTTGTTCTAGGCTATTTGAAGAGTAACAATATTTTGTTGGCAATTTAGACAAACTGAAATTGATGTAAATATTAATATAAGCATTGATACTCTAATTACAGAAGCTTTTCTTCCCAGGACTAAGCTGAAAAGGAGTTGTTTATCCCAGTCAACCTTTCTCAATAAACAAATGCAAATGAGCAAAATAAATAAATAAGTGATAGACCATACTGGAAATCTGAATGAGGGTATGTTTTGGATATTTATGGTTGAGGTTTAGTAGTATTCAGGTGAGTAATTGTATAGGATACTTTTAATTGCTTTTTAGCATTGTCAGCCTGTAGTTCCACATGTCTACCAATGGATAGCTTGTTGTATAATATAACTCACAAATAGTTCTGTAATGCAATTGAAGGACTGGGTGTCCCTTCTGGATCCTTAATGTTTGGAGAATGAACTTGTGTGACTGCGTTCTGAGTTCCTCATAACATGGTAGCAGACTTCTGGGTATTAACATTTACATTATTAGAAGTCAGACAATTCCATATCTGGGCAGAATCCTCTTACAACTATTTATTTTATTTATTTATTTATTTATTTTACATTTGTTACCGGGCTAGTCTAGCTGGATACATGTCCTTTTTCAGTAGAGGCCCAGGGAGATAAGCTCCAAGACATGGTCTAAATACAATAGTACAAGTTCTAACAACATAGAAAAAATATCAATATACTAATAAGAATAGCAACTTTAAAAAGGAAATAAAAATCATCAACAATGGTATTAAGTAATTAATGGTACAGAGTTTGTAACAGGATATATTTTGAGGACAAAAATCATAAAACAGTGAAATTTCAGGTATGGAGACATTAGTCAGGTTAGGAAAGAGGTAAACAAAGGAAGTTAGGTGAGTAGTAATGTAGCAAAGGAGTTACTTAAGAAGAGAAAGTAAGAAGAGGATATCAAAAAAAGAAAAGGGGTAGATAAGAAAAATATGATAAGATGGAAAAAAGTAGCAGAGGCTAGTAAGCACTGGATAGGTTAGACAAATTAGTAGAGGTAAATGACTAGTCTGCTTTGGAGCAGGGGCATAGCCAGTGAGTTTTGAGGAGAAGTTTAAGTCTATTTTTAAAGAGAGATAAAGAGGTGAGTGAGGAGAGGTCACAAGGGAGAAGATTCCAGGATTTACCTACAGAATTAGAGAAAAGGGAATTCCCAGCTCTGTTGTTAGGTTTAGTGGTGTGGACTAGTAGTTTTTGAGATGAGCGTAAGGACTTCAGATTTGTATAGGGGGTGATTAGGGTAGATAAACTTGGAGTATTAGAAGGTTTATAAAGAATGTTGTGGGCAAGGGTGAGTTGGTGAAATTTAATCAGGTGTTGTAGTTCTAACCATCCTAGCTGTTTTAGGTTAATGCACTGATGGGTTCGGAATGGGTTGCCTGTAGCAAATCGTGCTATGTTATTATAAGCCATTTCCAATTTGTTGAGGTTATTCTTGGAAAGATTAGTAAAAATGGGAGAGGCATAAAGGAGTGTAGAGATCAAATGTGTGTGGACAATAGTAGTTTTAGCAGTGGGGGAAAGGAAGGGTTTTAGCCTATAGAGGGTACCGATTTTTTTATTAACTGTCTTTATGGTATTATTGATGTGGATGTCAAAGCTCAGATTATTATCAATGGTGACACCGAGTAGTTTGGTGGTAGAGTCAGGAGATATAATAGTATCATTGGTAGATGTTACAGAGAATTGAAGAGGGGAGGACTTATGAGTAGGCGTGAAGAGGAGGAGTTTGTTTTTTTTTAGGGTTCAAGAGGAGGCAATGCTGAGAGAACCATTGTTCAACTATGTTGAATACTTTTTGGGTGAGAGCATGAAGGTCATGGGATGATGTAGCTGAACATAATAGTGTTGAGTCATCAGCATATTGTATGCAGGTGGCTTGTGGGATAGCTAGATGAAGGTCATTAATAAATATAGAGAAAAGAAGAGGTCCAAGTATGGACCCCTGTGGGACTCCTAAGGTAACAGGTAGAAGGGTGGATAAAGTGTTTTGCCAAAGTACTGCTTGCTGTCGGTTGTCAAGGTAGGATTGGAACCATTTTATGGAAAGTGGGTCTAATGACAGAGATTTCAGAATGTTTAAGAGAATTTGGTGGTTTACCATGTTCAATGCTTTGGACAGGTCGATGAACAGAGCAGAAGAAAGGTTATTCAGGTTTTGGTGCCTGTTAATATAGTCAGTGAAAGACAAGAGGGTAATGGTGGTGCTGTGCGAGGGTCTGAAACCATGTTGACAGTTGGAAAGTAAGTTATTTTCAATTAGATGGTGGAGTAGTTGCTCATGGATACACTTCTCCATAATTTTAGCTAGGGGAGAAAGTAGGGCAATGGGGCAATAGTTTGATATTTCTGTGGAATGTCCTCCTTTATGTAGGGGGATTATGTGGGAGACTTTCCATAAGGTGGGGATGTAACCTTCAGTAATTGATCGATTGATCAATATGGAAATAGAATAGGCTATGGCCTTGGATGATACCTGTAGATATTCAGAAGGCAGTAGGTCTGCAGAAGGAGAGCATGGTTTCAGTTTATTCAAAAGGGTTTGAATAAATGAGGTTGTAACAGGTTTGAAATGAAAAGGGGGCGGTGGGGTTGAGGAGTATGAGGGTATTGTGAAGGTATTAGGTGATAGCTGACTGGCTAGTAACTGGATAGTATCTGTAAAAAAGGTATTGAAGGTATTAGCTGTATGGATTGGATTATTCAGGTCTGTATTTTGAGGGTTTGGTGTAGTAGACTTACCTGGGTGGAGTAATTGCTTGATGCTGGCCCAGAATTTCTGTGGGTTGTTGTGATTAGGTTGTTGATATTGTAAGTAGTAGTTTTGTTTATCAGAGAGTATGGCCTTTTTAGTGTCATTTCTTAGCTTTCTAAATGTTAGTTGGTCAGTGGTGTTTTTTGTCATTCTCCATTTGGCCCAGTATTTATTTCTGATGTGAATTTTGTGTTTGGTTTCGCTCGAAAGCCATGGGGCAGGCTTGGCCTTAATTCTTATAGATCTGATTGGAGCATGGTGATTAAGGATGGCAAGGAAGGTAGAGTTAAAGAAGTTAATGGCTTCATCTAAAGGAAGATGTTTTAAGGGAGCCCAGTTGCAAGCTCTAAGTTCAATTTTGAATAGATCAGGGTTAAATTTCTTTTTGGATCTAATATGTCTGGTAGAGGTTGGGGTAGGGGTGTTGGCTTTATGTCTAATGATATAGGTGAGTGAGTGGTCACTAATGTCATCAGGGAGGGTTCCAGAGTCATAGTAGTTGGTGTGATTGTTAGTGAGAATCCAATCTAGTGTGTTAGCTTTCTTGTTAGATTTATTTATTCTGGTGGGGGAGGTAATGGTCTGGGAGAAACCATATACGTTTATGTGAGTGGTAGGGAGGTTACTACAATAGGTATTCCAGTCTAAATTCATATCGCCTAGGATAATGGTTTATTGAGGTAGGTGTTGGGATAGCCAGCAGAGGATATTTTCCAAGGTGGCTATGTTATTTCCAGGGGGAAGATACATACAGATAATATAGATTGATTTAACATTGTTAAGTTTAAGTTTAGTAATGAGAATTTCTGTTTTGGAGTCCAGAGGTATGTTACAGTTGTAAGTGGTTAGTTGAAAGCCTGATTTAAATAGAATAGCCACACCACCACCTTTCTTAGCTACTCTGTCAAGCCTTAGGATATTATATCCAGGTGGGATAATTTCATTATCTTTGATGGCAGGTTTTAGCCATGTTTCAGTTAGGCAAATAATGTCAAAGGCGTACACTTCTAGGAGAGCATGGAGTTGAGTTAATTTGTTGTTAATGCTATGTATGTTGAGATGAGCCAGTAGGAGTGAGTTAGAAGGTCTTGCAAGGGGATAATTGATAGATTGATTAAGGTAATGAAGAGTGATAGGGGTTGCAGTTGGACCTGGGTTAGGATGAATATCACCATCCTTTACTGTGAGAAGTTGTAGTAGATGGCTTGGGATAGGGAGTTTGTTGTAGAGAAATAACAGTCCTTTGAGATATTGTGTATTATATTTAATGTGTAGTGTTCTATGATACTTTGATAGTAGGTAGCTAGGTGAGTATGTTATGTTTGCATGGTTATATAGTTGTGGTATGGATTGGGAGTTGGTTTGTTGTTTGGGGTAGTCAGGTTGTGGATATAATGGGTGTTCATATGAAGAGAGAAAATATGTAAAGGTTAGTAATAGTAGTAGTAAAACAATGAAACAAAGTCAAATTTGAAAAGAGATAGTTGAATAGGCCATTTGGAAAGATTAGTTATATGTTTTGACTGGGTAGGGAGGGAAGTGAAAAGGCTGGGAGTGTGTAGTGATAGGAGGGTGTAGTGAGTAAAGAGAGGAGTGGTTGGAGATGGGAAATGCATGAGAAATTAGCTAATGGGAAATGTGAACTGGGTATTGGGAAGAGGAAGAGGTGTGGTTAGAAAGTATACGAGTAGGACTCCTGGGGTGGGTGGGAATTTGGGGTAGGGAGGGGAGCGGAGTGAGCCCGTAGGGCGACCGGAGCGGGTAGAGACAAGAGAGGACAGAATGTTGAGAAAAACAATCAGTAAAAGAGCGTATGCCATAAGGTGGAGTAGTAAAGGAGTTAAGTAAAGAGAAATAGAGTAGAAGTGGGATAAGTATGGGGGGGCTTAGTCAGTAAAATATAATAATAGCAGGATGAAGTGGAGTGTACTAGAGTATTCACAGAGAGGAAGTGGAGAATATTTAACCATGAAGCTTGGGCCAGAGGATAAAAAAAAGGATAACTAGTTGAGGTAGTAGGCAAGCTGAGAGGGGAGAAAAGAACTGGGAGAGGGTGCCACCTAGTGGTAGAACTCTAAAACTGCAGTGGGGATTCTGAGAGGACAGGCCAGGGATATTTAATGCATTCAATGATTTATGTCCTCTTGTAAACATAATTATCATATGTGTACAGAGTCCATTTGATATTTGGGATACTGTAGGATACACATCCAGAAGTAGACAATAGCAGGGATCCAAAGACTGATTTCTGTAGGTCTCCTTTTACTCTGCACTCTGTCTTTCAGATAGCATTGTTAAGGTATACTACAAAAGTTGTGTTGTCAAGGTCCATTTGGAACCTCTGACCTACTTGTTAAGCAAAGTCAGTTTTGCTCAGTTGTTGAACTTGCAGTTGGTAATTCACAGTACAGTCCACTGTTTGCACATTTATATCCAGGAAAATGCAGCCTGTGACTAGTCCAGTTTCATTATTTGTATAAATTTGGTTAGTTAAGGTATATTGTGCTGTTTTCCCACTGTAGCTGAATGGAATTCATGCTCTTTGTCTGTATGTCATACCTTTGAAATATATTCTAATATTTGCTTCTAAATTAGCTATTCCAGAATTGTCATTATAGAACAGGAGATGGCAATTGACCAGTAGTCAGCAACTAAGGTGGGAGTATCTGCATTGCGGAGGGAAAATATAATTGTTTAAATCTGTGTAGAATGGATATTGTAGAGTGTAATATTAGAAATATGATTCAATGGGTGACCTAGAATGGTGATGCCTATTCTTTGCAATTTGAAGTGTGATGTGTGCAACTCTGGGTTGCAAAAATAGACTATTGTAAAAGATTTTAAAGTAGATGTGAGGATAGGAAATGTGTGCAGATAGGAGAATTTGTAAGGTAGACAGGGCAATGTTGTTAAAGAATTTTGCTAAAGGAAAGCATGGGAGAATATGTTATCTTTCAGTTCAACTGTGGGTTAAATAATTCAGTCAAAACAATCTGTTATGACAACCCCAATTATATACCAATCACAAAATGAGTCACTGCTATAAATATGGTGATAGAAACAATCAAGACTGAAACACACGACTCATGTTTGGTAAGGTGATTGTGAAATATACAACCCGTTTAGGAAATCCTTATCAAAACATGAAATACATTTCTTTTTTCTTTTTTCTTTTTGTTTTTCTTTCTTTCTTTTTATTTTTATTTATTTATTTATTTATTTATTTATTTATTTATTTTTGTGGAAACCCTATCCTATAAATACAAGCAGGCCATGACCTACCATGGTTTTACTGTGTCACAGTTATGGCTGCATCTGGAATGGGGGAGATATTTTGAGCACTATTTAGAAAGGCCATGTCTTTGATATACAAATGATTTCAGGCAGCAGGGACCGCACTTTAAAATGTCTGCTGATAACATAACAAAGTATGTGGTTAGGTATATTTTCAGCTTCCTTTCAACACACACAAACAAAACCAAAGCAACTGGAAGGGTCTGGATTGATAAAGTTAAGAAGTCCCAATATGAGGAAGCACTGACTGACACCATTAGATGTTTGAAATGTCTTTTTAATGGCTATAAGCTCAAAAGAAATGGGTAGACATGAAATGAAGAACTAAACTGAAAAGCATTGTAAAGCTAGAAAGCAGGAAAGCCTGTTTTGATCATGGCTCTGATACATTGTATGTTGTGAAAATGTACAAAGTCAGAATACAATCTTTTTTCTCTCTATCAACAGTTGAAACCAGTATAGAAAAGACAATTTTCATTGTTATACGCTCTTAGACAGCTATAAGTGACAAAAACTTCTCAAAGTTTATATTCCTGGGAATTGTGAACATTACATTGATTTTAATAGCACTGTGATATTGCTGTTAGGAAAAATCACCAAAGATGATGGCGGTAACAGTAAATTGCCCTGTGTCTGTTATTTTTAGTAAGGTGGATGGTGTAGTGGATGGCCATCTGATAAGTCAGAGTATTAACTGTTACCCTTAACGGAGCAATCATTGGAACACTGTTAATTCTAGCACTGTAACACTCTTTACATGGTTTTCAAATGAGATATTTTATATGGGCATGCCAGAACCTCATGAAAACATAGTACTCGGTAACTGGAATGAGGGTTTTAGAAAGTGCACAACTTTTTACAACCAACAGCCATACTGTAGAACAGCTATTGTCAGCTATAAGAAATTCAATGCCTTAACTGATGAAGCTTGTAAGGTTGATAGGTCAAAATGACTTAAAAAAATATCAAGCCATTGTAACATCAGAGATCCTGACACCTGAAAGACAACTCACTGGCAACCCTCTCCTTGTCCAGCCTTGTGAGTAATGAGTCAGTATGTCTGACAGCAGAGACACGTATCACTAAAATATTTTTATTGCTGCTATGATAAAAAGTTATAAAGTTGGGATGTTTTTTGCTTTTGGTGACTTTTTTGGGAGGTATGCATGAGCTGGATGTGTGGCCTGATTTTTACTGAGACTTAATCTTCTCATTTCTAGGAGGCTTTGGAAGTGATTGTTTTACAGGATCAGCATATGACTTCTTGGTACAATTAGAGAAGCATCATGGTGGAGGTGCATGAAACTCACAGGGAAACTTTATAGATGAGAGGGGAACCTTCCAGTTTAATTAGGTGTATAAACTTCTCACAGATGGAGTTATTATTGTCAAATATAAGTTCATTATCTGTAAACATAAGGCAGCTTGTACACTGACTTTGGAGATCTAGTGCTAAAAGGCTGGCAGCAGAAGTGAAACTAACTAGCTGACCTTCCATCCTGTCCAGTGCTTAGGTGTTTATAGGAGTAAAGAAAATACAATCAAAGAAGGTGACCTTTCCAATTTGATCCCATGGCGCTGACTATTATGAGTATATAAGATGATAACAGGAGGAGCTACCAATGACAAGCTTATAGTAAGGTCAGGTAATTCAAAAGCCCCCAAGTTTAAAAGAGAAACACAGATTGGCTTGGTGGACACTGTATTCTGGCTCTAAAGAATGCAATGGAAGGGAAAATGTATTTAAATAGCTTACAGGGAGAGTCTTTACAAAATTAAACTTACACACTTACAACAGCCAATGAAGTAGGAGAGTGACGGAATTATCTTGTCAAATGATCTCCTAGGTGGACAACAACAGAAACACTGGCCTTTAGAACACAGCTACAACAGAGTGGGGAAAATTTTAGGCACTTAAATCTGTAACTCATTGGCCTTGAACTATCTTACAGCAAACACAAGTCCTGAACTAGCATGCCTGTTACTCACCACAAAAGAGAAAATAGGGCTTAATACCAACAATTAGGCCACTTAAATTGCAAGATGTAGTACACTTATTTAATGGAATGATTCATCATCATCATCATCGTCATCATCATCATCATCGTCATCATCGTCATCATCATCATCATCAACATCATCAGCTCCTTTTTCCCATCTTCTTTTTCCGACATGGGGTCGGGGTATTGTATTAACTGTCGGCAACTCTCTCGATTCAGTGCCACACTCCTGCCTTCTTCAACACTCATGCCTGACTGTCGCAGATCTTCTTTCACACAATCCATCCACCTCTTTGCTGGACATCCTCACTTCCTCTTACCTTCTTCCTGTCTGTCTCAAATCTTTCTCACCAGATTGTCTTCTGCTTTTCTACACATGTGCCTAAACCACCATAATCTGTTCTCTTTGATCTTTTCTAATATTGGAGCTACTTCGGTTTCTGCTCTTATGTCCTCATTTCTTTGCCTGTCCCACAGTGTGCATCCTACAACCTTTCTCATGCACTTCATTTCTATCACATCTTGCTTCTTCAACTATTCTGCCTTTACTGTCCAGGTTTCTGTACCAATTGGTACTACTGGCCACACCACTGTCTTGTACACCTTACTTCTCACCTTCTTTGGCATTCTTCTGTCATAGGTTCAAAGGTTCATATTAGACTACACCTCATACTTTATGCCAGTTGGCTGCAGCCCCTCTGATTCTAGCTTTAACCTCTTCATTCAGACTACCCTTCTCCTCAACCACCCCTCCCAAATACTTGAAGCTGTTTACCTGTTCCACTATCTTCCCTTCTATCTCAATTCTCAGCTTCTTCTGATTTCCCGTTTGCTGCCATTACCACAGTCTTATCTGTGCTTAGTTTCATCCAATGTGCCTTCAGATTTTCATTCCATTCTTTTATCCTTTGCTGAATTTCTAGCTCAGAGTCTGCCTGTACTGCCACATTATCTGCATACAGCAGCTTTGTTGAGCTGTCCCCTCCAACTTGCTAATGCAGTCCATCACCAGTATGAACAGCAGTGGGCTCAGAGCTGAACCCTGATGTACACCCACTCCCACAATAACCCCTCTGTGAGGCCGAACACTGTTCATACTTGAGTCACTGGGGTCTTGTACATAGCCTGCACTAATTCTACCAATGTTTCCGGGACTTCAAACCACTGCAGTACTGCCCAGATTAGCTTTCTTGGGACCTTGTCATATGCTTTCTCCAAGTCTAGGAATGCCCAGTTGGAGTCTCTCCTCATCTCTAGCTTCTTCTCAAGTATCTGTCTCAACGCAAACATTGGGTCAATTGTGCTGCATCCTGATCTGAATCCAAACTGCTCATCTTCTATCTTACATTCTACTACTCTGCGTATCTGTTTATCAATCACCCTCTCCAGAACTTTCATGCAATGTGGTAGGAGTTTGATCCCACTGTACTTCCCACAGTTGTGGATGTCCCCTTTGTTCTTGTACACTGGCACAAGTATGCTTATTCTTCAGTCATCTGGGATACACCTTTCTCTCCACACTGCTATTAATACCATTAGGAGCCATTTCTCCCCTATCTCACCCAGGATCTTCATCATATCTGCTGTGACCTCATCTGAGCCTGCTGCTTTCCCCGACTTCATCTTCCTTAGTGCTGTTCTTACTTCTTCTATGGTGAGCTCCTCTTCTTCTCTCATTGTAGGCTGTTTCTGGGGCAGTACAGCTTCTGTGGAGTTTTCTTCATTCAGAAGCTGCTGTAAATACTCCTTCCATCTGCCTTTGCTGTCCTGTGGGCTGGTGAGCAGGTTGTTACTGGCATCCCTTTATTTATTTATTTTACATTTGTTTACCGGGCTAGTCCAACTGGATACATGTCCATTTTCAGTGGAGGCCCGGGGAGAAAAGCTCCGCTACAATACTACTTAAGTAAAAATAAACAAAAATGTACCAAAAAATATAAAGAAAAATAACATACAAAATAAAATAGAAAAACATGTACTTTAAACCAACGGCAGGATGTAAAAGCATTTGAGTACAATAAGAGGTTTAGCAAAGAAAAAAAAAATAGAAGTAAAGAACTTAATTACTCTATTACAACTTCGTAAGAAGTTGAAAAATATTTATTTATGCCTTTATTACATATGGAGTAACAGAAACAGTTATGTAGAGGATAATTTAGAGTGTTAGATATAAGAAGAAAAAGAATGGGTGTAAAGAATCAAAAAAAGAAGGAGGTAAAAATGTTTAGTCAGGGTTATTGCAAGAGCAAAGCCAGTGGTTGGATAAGAAGAGTTTTAGTTTAGTTTTAAATAGTGGGAGTGATGTTTGAGTTGTGAGGTCTTGAGGTAGTTGATTCCATATTTTACCAACCGAGTTGGAAAATGTGGAGTCACCTGCTGAGTTATTAGATAGAGAAGCATGAATCAGTATTTTGTTAGAGGAGCGGAGGTTCTTCAGATTGTTATAAGGTTTTATGAGGGTGGAGAGCATTGGAGTGTTGTCAGGGTGGTAAAGGGCTTTATGGGCAATTGTAAGTTGGTTAAATTGTATTTGGTGGGGTAATTCTAACCACCCTAGTTTTTTAAGATTGAAGCAATGATGAGTCCTGTATGGAGAGGCTGTAGCAAATCTAGCAATATTGTTATATGATGTAGCTAGTTTTTTAAGATTATGTTTAGAAAGATTTGTATAAATAGGGGAGGCATATAATAGGGTAGAGATTAAGTGGGTTCTAGCTATTGTAGTTTTGGCTTCTGGAGTAAGGAAAGATTTGATTCTATAGAGAGAACCTAGTTTTCTGTTAGTCGATTTTATTGTAGAGTTGATAGTCAAATGTGTTTTTGGTGAGTGTTTTGTTTGTTTAATCAATTGGATAAAAGGGTTTGGTTTGGTTTGGATGTGAGTGTGGATGAGTGAGTTGTTGGGGAGGAAAAGTAAAAGATGAGAGTGAGTGGAGACAAAAGTAAAAGAGTGCTAATCAGATTTTCCATTTTCTTATGGTTGTGTTTTGTGTGAGTGAGGAAAGTTGTTGTTGTGTTGTGAAGTGGTGATTGTGTTTGGGCTAAGGAAATGGTTGTGTCATATTGATATTGGTTCATCTGCAATTATAGGGAAATAGAAAGGGGATAAATAAAGGAAGAGAGATAATAAAAAGGAGAGAATAATAGAGGATGAGAGAGAGAGAGAGATAGAGAGAGAGAGAGAGAGAGAAGAGAGAGAGAGTTATGGTTGAGAGATGGTTGTGAGATTGTGATAGATGAGAGCTAGATTGAGTAAAGAAAGAGGAGATAGAATGAGGAGACGGAGAGAGAGAAAAGAGAATGAGTGGACCCATGTCAAAGGCAGAAGAAGAGGTTAGGAAGAAAGGAGTAAGGAGGAGTATTGTTATTTAATGTTTGTTAATTAAGTCGAAGGATAGTATGTAGTAAGTAGATGGAATGGGATGGAATGGGTGAAACTTAAAGGAGCTAGTGGCTTAGTAGGTGA
The DNA here is from genome assembly GCF_019279795.1 of Protopterus annectens. Taxonomy (NCBI): domain Eukaryota; kingdom Metazoa; phylum Chordata; order Ceratodontiformes; family Protopteridae; genus Protopterus; species Protopterus annectens. The sequence continues at coordinate 1,911,258,464 of NC_056733.1, forward strand.
TTTAGTATTAGTAAGTGTTTGTTTGTGGCATTTTTTTATTATTTTTTGATTTATATGTAGAATGGAGGAATGGGAGTATGATAGTCAGAAGAATCTCCTCAACTTGTTGAGTTGGATGATATAGATTTTTTTATATATGATGGAATTACTACTTTTTTTTTTAGGTCCTGTTAATCAGTATAGAGATGGGCTATAGCTTTTTTTTACCAATTTGGAGGAATTCTGCTGCTAATTTGTCAGCAGAGGAGGGGGTTTTAATTTTTTTTTTTGAAGTGAGGATGATATAGTGGTGGGTATGGGTTTTGAGGTGAAATGGGGGGTGGAGAGCTGGGGGTTAATAGTTTGGATCATCAGGGCTTTGTTGGTTAGCTAGCTTTAGAATGGCAGAGGTAAAGAAAATATTAAAGGCATTAGCTGTTTGTAATGGGGGTTAGATTCAATTGGATTGATTTGGTGGCTTTTTTGCCAGAGGATAAAAGCATGTTAATAGGTCCAAAAATATATGTGGTTGGTGCAGGGATGATTGTTGTAGCTATCTTGTAGGATGGCTTTTTTGTAAATTTCTTTTTTGTGTGAAAAGTGAGGCGATCAGTTGTGTTTTTTTTTTTCATTTAGCCCAGGCTTTGGGCCTACTAAGGAAGGTAGTAGTATTATTTGTATTTGATTGGGCTGTTTTTTTTTTTTTTTTATGCATATAGAGCATTGAGCATGATGTTCAAAGATTGTCAAAAATGATTGGATTGAGTAGCTAACAGCTTTGTCTATGGGGAGAGATTAAGAGGTGACCAATTGACTTGCATAAGTTCATTTTGAAACAGAATGGGTAAAAATTTTTTTTGGGGGGATGATTTAACTGGGTAGGATAGTTAAAACTTGTTTTATGCCTTATGATATATGTAGGGAGTGGTCGCTGAGGTCATACGGGAGAGTTCCTGTTGTATACTTTTGCTGTGGACTATATTAGTATCCAGTCAAGTATACTTTCTTTATTATTCAGTTTGTTTATTCTTGTTGGGGAGTTAATGATTTGAGAGAAGCCATGCAGGTTAATAAGGGTGGATGGATAAGTATGTTTACATAAATTCCAGTCAATATTAAAGTCTCCCAAAAGTATTGTTTCTTGAAGAGATTTTAGTGAAAGCCAGTTTAATAGGTTTTCTAAAATAGTGGGATTTTTCCTGGAGGAAGATAGGTACAGATAATGTTAACTGTTTGTGAGGGTTGAGCTGAAGTTTGGAAATAATTATTTCAACATTATTGTCAGATGGAAGGGTATGATTTGTTTTACTTATTTGCAGTCCGGTTTTATAGAGAATTGCAACCCCACCACCTTTTTTGTTTAAGCGGTCTTGTCTGAGGATGTTATACCCTGGGGGGATGATTTCATTATCTTTTATTGTGGGTTTGAGCCAAGTTTCAGTTAGACAGAGGATATCAAACTGTTAGATATCTAGAAGGGCATGAATCTGTGATATTTTATTGCAAATGCTACATATATTTAATTGGGCAATTGAAAGTGATTTGGGGGGTTTGGTAGATGGTATTGGCTTTATTTTGAATTGGTGGCAGTTAGAGGATGGTGGGGGTGAGTTAGGGCCAGGGTTGGGGTGGATGTCGCTATCTATTAATGAGCAGATTAATATAGGGTTGTAAAATTGAGGAGTTTTGCAGTAGTAGTTAAAATATTTTTTGAGGCTATGAATAGGGTATTTAATGTGAGAAAGTCGGTGATATTTAGCTTGAAGGTAGGAAGTTTTGTGGATGGTATTGAGATAGTCTATTGTTAGAGCTAGAGGCGATGTTAGGGTTTGTTTGTGTGGGATTGTTAGAGTGAAAGGAAGGGGTTGTTCATAGGAGGTTGAGAGATAGGTGGAGATGAGAGTAGTTAGGAGAGTTAGGAGTAGCAAAGGTTGATATTGATTAGACATGTTCAGAGAATCTGTAATTGAACTTGAGTGGGAGGACTGAGGGAAAAGTAGTGAGGAGAGTGGGTAGGTGGAGGAGGGAGGGGATAGTTCTAGAAGGGGTGGAGGTAATTACAGGATTTAATTGGTTGTAAGAAGAAAGGGGTGACTATTGGGTATTAATGTAGAGGTGCTAGGGCGGTGGAATGGAAGAATCAGCAGCAGAAAAGTATCAGCCACTGTTGGCGAGAGAGCTATGTAAGCAGGTAAATTATGAGAATGAAGAGGTAAGTTAACTAAGTATCGGAAATGTAATAGAGGGGCAAGTTATCAATGGTATTCTGCTCAGGGGTGAAGTAACCAGGATATGTTTGGAGAACTAAGCTCAAAAGATATCAAGTCAGCAATTTGGGAGGGGAGGCAAATAAACAACAAGATATAATGCCCTGTAGGTGTTAGGTGCTGCCACCTAGTGGAGGAATAGGAGTAGGCAGGCTGAAAAGGGGGTAGAGGACACGTAGTAGGGCTCAGTTGACCAGAGGAGTGGAGTAAGGTGTTGGGGTCTATGGTAGGCTGCTGTTTCACTTACAAGGGAAGTTTTGGGAAATTACAGTTGTTAAGTAGGTAGTTTAAAAAAAAAACAGTAGTTAGTGTAGGCTACCTACATTCCCAAAGGTTACTCAAGGGCAGTCTTCAGTAGTACCTAAGTCCAACAATAACCAGTAGCTTCCAGAGAAGAGTCAGAGGTATTGGCAGGAGATATTCCTTAGGCTAGTGATGACAGGGGGGAGCTTCTGAAGAGAGTTTTCTGGTATGGAGCTGTAAAAAAGAGAGGAAAAGATAATCCAGGATTAGGTTAAATAGAAGGTTATGGTTACAAGTGGGTAACAGAGGGAGTACAGTGGAGAGTATGCAAGAAGTGGGGAAGAGATAAGATAGAGGAGTAGTAGGTAGTACAATGCAGAAAGGTTAAGGGAGAGAGTTAACACAGTAGGGAGTTAGACAGCTTTGAAATAAACCACAGAGATGAAGTAGAATGTAAAAAGGGTGAATTTGAAGGGAGATAGGGAGTTCAAAGAACTAGGGGCTGAAGGAGGGAGGTATAGTGGGTTAGCAGTGAAGGAGAGTAGGAGCAGAGGCAGCAGAGGTACAGAAAGTAGATGTTAGCAGTTATTAGTATAGGAAGTACAGGGTTAGAAATAATAGTTATTTCTACTAAAAATAAAACAGCTATACAATATATAAGCAGATTATATAAGAAACAGATCTGGGGTACATAAATAGTTGCATCTACAAAGTCAGCTCTACAACAGTAATAAGGTATAGGTAAAACAAGCACTTACAAAACACAGATTATATGCAGTATGCAGCACTATTGATAAGACACAGCATTAAACAGTGCAAGCTAGAACAAATACGATAAGGCAGGGTTATCTAAGCATTGGGACAGCATTGATCCCTTATGAAGGGTGTCTGACTATCTTTTTTATCTTTCTGTCTTTGCCTTGCAACCTGATATAGTTTCTTTGTGCCCCTTACTGAGTCACTTTCCAGAAGTTGGTAGAGTGCCTCCCATGCCCTATTCTTTGCTATTGCAACTTCTTTCTTAGCTTCTTTGTTAGCCAACCAGTAGTCCTTCCTAGCCTGGTCAGTCTTTTCTATCTCCCATTTCTTCCTGCACTCCTTTCTTTTGATGACTTCCTGGACTTCTGCATTCCACCACCAGCTTTCCTTATGTACCTTATTTCTATACCTGGCTCGGCCACATATCTTTTCTGTAGTCCTAACACATGCTGTTTTTAGGCGTTGCCACTCATCTTCAACTCCACCTATTTCCTCCTCTTCTTGGGGTACTAGAGCCCTGAGTAATTCCTTGAACTGCTGTACTTTCTCTCTAGTCAACTTCCAGGTCTTCAGCCTGGTCTCTGTTGACCTTAGAGCCTTCTCTGGCCACTACTTACAGCTGATTGTGACAACTAATGGTTTATGCTGTGGGCCAACTGTTTCACTTGGGATGACTTTGCAATCATGGATTCTACCCCAGTGCATTTTCCTTACTAGGAGGAAGTCTACCTGAGTTGCATGTTGGCTACTCTTGTATGTGATATTGTGACTGTCTCTCTTTCTGAACCATGTGTTGACTACTATCAAGCCAGACAGAAGTCTATAATGACTTCTCCTTCTTTATTCCTGTTACCCCACCCATGTGGACCCAGGCAGTCCTCATATCCAGTTCTGTCTGTCCCAATATCTGCATTCAAGTCACCCATTATCAACACCAATAGATGTTGTCCTGCTTTATCTAGTAGGTCCTGCAACTGGTGTCTGAATGCACTATTTTCCTCACTATTACAACCCTGCTGTGGGGCATATGCTGAGATTATGAATACTGCCCTGTCATTACACTGGAGTCTGATTGCCATGAGTCTATCGTTAATTCTGATGATATCCCTCACTGCCTTCTGAAGCCTGTCTCTCACCACAATTCCTACACCATTTCTAGCCTGTCCCCCACCTGAGTAGTAGAGTCTGGATCCCAAGCCAAGTGGCTTTACTGCACTGCCCTTCCATCTTGTCTGTTGGATACATAAGATATCCAGTCTCCTCCATATCATCATGTCATCCACTTCCAAGCTGAATAACCCAGTAACCCAGGCTGGACAACTAGACACCAGCCAGTCAGTAGCTTATTGGCCCAGAGTTTCTGAGCTTTATGGTGTGCACACACTGACCAGCACATATACCCCTCTAGCCATTAGCAAGGGTCCCTGGCATGGCATGGATGAGAGTAGGCCAGGTCCTCAACCCACTTATCTCTGGTAACTACTCATGCCCATTTTTGGTGACATTAGTCAACATGACCGAATCACCTAGAACCATATTTTACACCATCAAGTGGCTAGCCCTGCCATGGTGTGCAGTCTGTGATCCATGTTCTTCTATCTTGAGGATACTGTGCACCACAGTAGGTGCCCAAAGTGGTTGGTCTGTACAACTCTTCTCCCTATAGGGCACCATGTAGAGTCTGTGCTGCTGCTCACAGCTCCATTCATTGGTGAGTTTGAGATAGAAACACTCAGCTTGTTTTTAAGACATGGGAGAAACCCCATGGAGACACAGTGAGAACATGCAAACTCCAAGCAGGCATTGGTTGGAAGTCAGGATCGAACCTTGTACCTTGTGCATGGGAGGCGAAGACATTAACCATTAAGCCATGGAATGATTATACATGCTTAAAAACATTGGCTAAAGGAGATACAGACTGTTAAAATGAACATAAAACAGAGCAAGAAGTGCAAAATCTTCACTTATCTTTGTTGCTGTATGTACTAGAACCATCACAAATCAGCAGCAGTTCAAAGGACAGCAGCAATAACAATTTAGGATGATGGGAAAATTCTTAGACACTTAGCTCTTGTAACTGATGGGCCTGGAACTGCCTTAAAGCAAACACAAGCCCTGAACTATCCTGACTTGTTATTCTCCACACAGGAAGCACTAATAATTAGTCCACTTAGCAAAGTGCTATTATAAAGGAATTATTAGTATAGGCTTAAAAAACGTTAGCTAAAGCAAATACAGACTGTCAAAATTAACTTAAAAACAGATCAAGGAATGACAAATCTTCACTTATTTTTGTTGTTATTGCCACCAATATGTAACGCCCCTATGCTGGGCCAGTTATCGAGGAGCCTGAATCCTCACCACTGACACTGGAGAGGGACATGCACTTGGAATACATATGGATACACTCAGTATTTCCAGATGCAGCCCTCTCTACATCAAGTACAATTTCCCTTAAGAGCACACATAAAACACACTCAGACTGGGGTCTGGTTGTCTCTAAATCTGTCTCCCTCCAGGTCCCCATTAAAACTCCCCACTGGTACAGTAAAAGCAATATCTAAACTAAGTTTTACTATATTCCTGACTAATCTAAAAAAAATCACTGTTCCTTTTTTAAGTTACTTGCTACTGCAAGGCAAGATGCTGTGGGTGAGGGTCTTTCTAGTCAGGTTCCCCAAAACAGAATACTCAACACTCTGCTATTTCTCTTTGTAATATCTAAAATATAATTTGCAAGAGGGCTGGCAGAATCACCTCATCTGGTCACCTGACTCACAGTTTTGGCAGTATTTCTTTTTAAAGCTGAGACAGGAATTTAGCATAGATGGCTACAATACATATCTAAATGTGTATGGCAGTGCCTGGGGCTTCCCCTCTTTTTAAACAAAGGCTTTTTTCCAATACCTAGTGTCTCAGGCCCTATTCAGCACTGTGGGGTACCATTTTAATGGTTTAACAGGTCATTATTTCCCTTATTTATCTGAAAGCAAGCTAGCTGGTTAACCATTGCTGTCCCAGTATCCCGTATTAAAATATATACATTTAATTCAGATACAATAATACATGTACATTTCTCTTCATTTCAGCAAGGTTCAATGTTGATACATTTCAACACAAGCAAACATCAACAAATACATTTTCAGCACAAGCATCTGTACAAATCAGCTTAATATACAAATGACATACAGTTCTAATACAGTTGTAACACAAGCATCTTGTATATCAGTTTGATATTCAAAGGACATATCATTCTTTACAAAACTCTAGCTGGCTATGCTGGCACTTGTCCATATCATCACAATCTCTTGCTGCATGTTGATCCTTTTCTGAAAAATAGTTTTTGGAAGAGTTTATGCCTGTGACCAGCTACCCTTAGAGAGACTTTCAAGTGTGTGTGCCTCTCTAATAGTGAATAGAAACCCAAAGTCTATGCCTGGAGAACACTGGATATCTAAATATCTACCCTGCCACACCAATGAAATTTTTTTTTACTTTTGGCTTTTCACCAGATTTTAATTTTTTTCTCCTAATCAATCATGAAGTTCTTCTAGAGGAATGCAGAACAGATTATGTAGTCTGAAATTGGTTAAATACATCATGTTATTTGCTCAATTTAGACATCATTTTCTTTTTTGCGCCAATGTTGGAAAGACATCTTATTTAAGGATTTTATGAAATTGTATACTGACAGCTTACTTAATAGTGAAAAAATAGATGCTAAATATGTTAAACAATGGCAAATTGCTAAAATGTAAAACAGTTTATCTAAATAACCAGTGTATGGTTGCACGCTGCAACTACAAACAGTTCTGTAATTGTGTATAAAGATATTAAACAATTAAGTGATTAGCATTTGTATTAGATATCCTTATTTTGAGTGTGTGTGTGTGTGTGTGTGTGTGTGTGTGTGTGTGTGTGTGTGTGTGTGTGTGTGTGTGTGTATAAGTGTGTGTTTTCAGTTTAAAAATGAAACACATGCAACACTGTTTTCAAAGGCATCTGCAAGATTCCTTTTCTAACCTCTGTCACTGGGTCTGTAACAACCACCTCCAACTCAATCATGGAAAGACCAGTTTTTGCTCTTCACATCTTCATGGAAAATTCCTCATCTCTCTAGCATCTATATCACAGATAACAAGAATAATAACATCCCCCAGGTTAATGAAAACAAATATCTAGGTCTAACCCTTGACCAGTCTCTCACATTTTCCTCTCATACAGAAAACATTATCAACAAAAGTCCAGTTCCAATTAAAATTCTGCTATCAAATTTTTCATTTTCACCACCTATAGCATGCACATTTCTTGCCAAAAACGTTCTCATCTCCCAGTTGGAATATGGACTACCACTAGTAACCTTCCTCTCTTTCTATTATACCAAGCAATCTACAAATCACATAAAATAACATCCTCAGATTTGCTTTATTGGCTAACACTAAATCACACCACTGTAGTTTCCTTAACAAGATGAACTAGCTACCTGTCTCAGAAAGATCTACCTTTCTACAAGGCACACTCATCTATGAAATCCTAAAGAACCATTGCTCCCTTCTTAAAAGAAAACATTTTATCAGAGACCTCAACTACTCCTTAAGAAACTCACTAGACTACAGCATTTTATTAACTAGCCACCATTTAAAACCTCTGTGGATGAGTGCACATTTTCCAAATGAGGCCCTGAACTCTGGTGTAAGCTGCCTTCTGACATTACTGATATGAAATTAACCAATCAGAATAAAATAAGAGTTCTGTTGCTAAAGGAAAACCACTGCTCCCCTCTTAAATAAAAAGCATTTTATCAGAGACCTCAACTACTCCTTAAGAAACTCACTAGACTACAGCATTTTATTAACTAGCCACCATTTAAAACCTTAGTGGGTGAGTGCACCTTTTCCAAATGAGGCAATGAACTCTGGTGTAAGCTGCCTTCTGACATTACTGTTGTGAAGTTAACCAATCAGAATAAAATAAGGGTCATGCTGCTAAATGCTAAGAGCTTAAACCAAAAACTTCACTCCCTGGAAGCACTTTTATCACTAGAAAATGTAGATGTCTGTGCAGTCACAGAAACCTGGTTTAAGGCCTCAGAGAGTACTCCAGCCCTGCAAGGCTACAATGCCTTCCACACCTTTAGACCACAAAAGGAATGTGTGAAAACCAAAGGAGATAGTGTTTCAATCTATATTAGAGATACATTCACCTCACGTCTAGTTAGACTGGACAACTCCATGGAGTTACTCCAGGTCCAGGTTACAGTGGGTAAAACTACCATTCATGTCCAAGCCAGTTATAGATCCCCCTCCATGGATCACAACACCCATGAAGCCTACTTAACCAAACTGAAGGCAATCCAAATTGTACCAAGCACACTGGTTATGGGGGATTTCAATTATCCCGCCATCAACTGGGAAACCTACTCTAGCCCAAACTCACTAGTACAAAAGTTCCTTGACTTGGTGAATTCAAATGCCCTGGAGCAAATTGTCCATACCCCAACAAGAGGAACACACATTCTAGATTTGGTCCTTACCAACATGTCAAACAGATGCATTGCTGTAACTGTTGGACCCTCATTAGTTAAAACTGACCAAAAATCAGTCACTTTCAAACTGACACTAACACTAGAACTCACAAAGGGTGAAATCAGACTAAACAACTTCACCAAGGCAAATATACACTCCTAGGTGAAGGTATACATGCATTCCAAGCCCCACCCCATGCTGAAAGTGGTAACTATGCCAAAACTTATACTAAAGCCCTGTACAACCACTTGCATAAGTGTATAAACTCAGCTGTACCAGATAGAATTAAAGCCAGTGCCCCAAGTAAAATCAAGCTGCCATGGTGGACTTCCAGCATCAACAAACTCTACAATAAATGCAAAAAGATGATGTCCAAGAAAACAAAGACAAGGACCCAACAATGGAAATGCACCCTTGTCAGCCTTAACAGGCAAATAAAACAACTTGTCAAATCATCCAAGAGCTCCTTTGAGAGAAACCTAGCAAGTACTGTCAAGGATAATCATAAGGCCTTTTACAGCTATGTACGTAACCTAAAGGGTAGGACCCAAGCATATGCAGAACTGGTGGCTAATGGTATCACACACACACTGACCCCACAGAGACAGCAAACCTACTACAGATAAGTTTGGTGAAAATTTCACTCCCTTATCCCTTCCTAGCTTACAATAAACCCTCCCCCAAACATCCCCCCACCTTACATATCTGAAGAGCGGGTCCTCAGAGCTTTGTCCAAGGCAAAGAACATGGCCTGTGTGGTACCAGATGGCATCCCAGGCTATCTTCTGAACAGGCTAAAACATGAACTAGCATCACCACTAAGTACCCTATTCAGTCATAGCCTAACTATAGGGTTTGTTCCTGTGGAATGGAGAACGGCTACAGTTAGTCCCCTCCACAAAGGTGGCTTAGCAACAGACCCAGGAAATTATAGACCCATAAGCCTGACCAGCCTCATCTGTAAGGCAATGTAACATATCATTATGGACCTCATAAATAAAGATATACGTGATCTCTCCAAAACTTGGACCCTACCCAATTCGGCTTCGTGAAGGGCAGATTCTGCCTGTTAAATCTGGTGAATTTCTTTGAAAGTGTGACAAAGGCCAGTGATGAGGACAAATCTGTACAGACAGCATACCTCGACTTGGCAAAGGCTTTTGACACAATCCCACACTCAGGCATTACCGATAAACATAGCAAAATTAATGTAAGCCCCTTTGTTGTAAGATGGGTTGCCAACTGGCTCACAAACCACACATGCTATCAAAGTGGGTGACTCCACATCAACCAGCAGACCTGTTACCAGTGAGGAGCCACAGGGTCAGTGCTGGGCCCCCTACTGTTTGGTATATACTTCTCAGAGGTTCAAGTCAAAGCTAAAGGGTTGTGGCTGACCAAGTTTGCAGAAGAATGTAAACTAAGAGCAATCATTGAATCCCCAAATTATGTCAGTATACTCCAGGATGGTCTCACACAGACAAACAACTGGTGTATTAGTCACAGTCTCAAACTGAATGCAAAGAAATGCATCACCATTCTCTTCAGCACAAACAATGTCCCTTCACACTATCACATCAATAAAAATACCCTAAGTACCCATGAAGTGATAACGGACCTGGGATCACAGTTTGACTATGACCTTAACTTTGACCACCACATGTCTACTGTTGTAAGAAAAGCTTTCCACATAGGTCATTTGATTAGTAAAGGCGTCACCTCGAGAGCAGAAGAAGTTATAACCCCCTTATGCTCAGCACTAATCTGGACCATAATTGAGTATAATACCTCATTCGGTATGTACAGTGCTAAGCATCTACAGCAATTAGAGGGACTTCAGAGGTTTATAAGAAAGAAGTTCTAGGGCCTCCAGCATGTGTCTTACACAGACTGACTACAATCCCTGTCACTATACTCCATATTGTATAGACTTCTTAGGGAAGACTTATGCCTGCCCTACAGAGCAACCCAAGACCCAAACCTAATGAACTTACTGCATATTCCTAAATCCAATGGGTCTAGGGCTACCCATTTCAGGGACTTAAATATGGCCTGTGACTTAAATAGAACATGCTGGAGGGACAGATTTATCTCCCAATGACTACCACATCTTTGGAATGGGCTACCAGTTCATGTGAAACAGAGCAACTCTATGACACTGTTCAAGAGGAATCTGGGTGAGTGGATGGGGGACTGTAAATTCTTACTGGGAATAGTACCAAAAACCCTCTTGGACATGGGCAGTCATCACTAAGTGCAATCTTTGCTATTGACTAGTACCTCTACGGTATTACATTGAATAAACAGCTAGGCTTAAAATGACCTCTAGGTTGATAGCCTAGTAATTTCCTATGATCCTATGATTAGATCTCACAATTCACTGACTAGTTTAAAAAAACAACAAACGTCCTCTGTGAGCAACTACAGAAAGAAAGCAAGTATAACTGCTTTACTGACAATGGTTAAAAACAACAGAAATTAATCTGACCAGCCCCACAAGACCTTAATTCTACAGCTCAGCCATACAAATTTAAATTTCTGAATAGTTTGTATATAATGTGTATAGTGTATATAATGTAAGTAAATCATCTAAGCTAAATTCATGTACCTTAACGTAATTTACTTCTGTTGGTTAAGCACAACATAATTCAGCTGGCAATGCCTTTATTTATTCTGCTGCTTCTACAAACTCGTGTTTGATTGAATTCATTGCACTTATTTTCAAAAATTGTTTTTAAGTATTTTTATTCATTTTCTAATGTACAAATGTCCATTTCCATGTGTTGTGCCTGAAAATGTTTTTTGACCAGCCCACTCATTTGGTTAACAAGTAGGAAATAAGCATGGGAGACTCCCTCATTGGGTATACCATGCTATACAGGTTCATACTAGGCTAGCTGCAACATGTGGGCCATTTTAAGCCTAGACACTCTCCCTCAAAGGAGAGAATCAAACCCTGTACTTTGTCTTTGTGAGGTAAATACCTTAACCATTACGCCAGTCCCCAACCCAATAAATACATCATGGTCATTCCATGCTGTAAGGTCAGCAGACTTTCACACTTTTTGCAACAGCATTTCACTGTTCATTTTTGGCCTGTGAAGATATGCATTGCACTACTCTTGTAAAAATACCATCAGTATCAAAATAGGTTGAGAGTAGCTCAGATAGTGATGTTGTTTCATGCAGTGCTAATAATTAAGTTATGATGGCAACATCATGGTCCTTTTACGAAGCAAGTGTGAGCTAGCAATAGAGCACTTCTTCTTATCCAAGTCATCCCTTTGGAGAAATTCCCAAATTTAAACATCTAGTCACTGTTCAAAAAGTTTTCTTGCTGGCTACACACAGGAATTCTGTTGTTTCAACTCATTGCTTCATACATGACCATACTAGGCATAAGAGCTGAGTTGCTCTGTAGCCTGGATAAGCATATGCATCTTAAAAGGAGAGTTTCTGATACTCTTGTGGCAAGCATTTCATAGTTTCATAGTATAGTACTAGGCTATCTGCCCTGGGGCATTTGTAAGCCTAGCCATAGTGATGTGGCTTTTGCCACCCCATGAAATGGTACAAAAATGTACAGAATAAATCTAGAATACTGTGCCTCTGTCTAGTAGTGACACAATGAAGGTCCCCTTATATAATAGAATTAGTTTACTGTGCCCCTGTCTAGCAGTGACACAGATGTGACCTCTGGGGTAAACTTACAATCTCCCATCCATTCATCAAGATTTCTCTTGAAGAGAGTCAGTGAGGGGCTCTGCCTAATACGAACTGGGATCCTGTTCCAAAGCATGGGAAGCCTCTGGGTTATGAATCTATCCCTCCAGCATGTCCTATTCATACTTGTGCCGAGGTTTAAGTCTTTAGCTCTCGTGGTCCTGATGGATTTGGATTTTTTGAGGTGGAGCATGTCCATCAGATCCTGATTGGACATGGCCTTGTACGTCAGGCAGAGATCACCTCTGAGCAGGCGGTATGCTACTGAATAGAGCTGAAGTTTCTTTAGTCTGGCAGAATAAGACATATGTTGGAGACCCTTGATCCTTTTGGTGAGGTACTTTTGTGATCTCTCCAGCTGTTGCAAATGCCGGGTGAGGTACATACAAAATGGGGCATTGTACTCAATCATGGGTCTGATGAGGGAGGAATATAGGGGTACAATGACATCCTTGGATCTGGATGTGAATCCCTTCATGATGAGGTGTGCAAGGTAGAATGTTTTTCTAACCACTTTGGCAACGTGGGTGTCAAATGAGAGGTCGCTGTCTACTTGGGTCCCTAGGTCTCTGATTACTTTTTCCATACTCAGTGGGTTGCTGTCTATGTGATAATTTGTGGGTACTTTGTTTTTTCCAAAAGGGATGACTATACATTTTTGGCATTTAGTTTAAGGCCGTGACTACGGCACCAGTTGTCCATTTCAGTGAGGCCTTTTTGTAGGATGTGTGTGTCTGCTGGTGTATCGACTATGGCGCCTAGTTTGCAGTCATCTGCGAACTTTGTCAGCCACAGCCCTCCCATGTTTGCTTTAACATCTGAGAAATAAATGCCGAACAAGAGGGGTCCCAGGACAGATCCCTGTGGGACACCACTTGTGACTGGCTTTGAGTCTGACATTGCTCCAGCGATTTTAACTTTATGGGTTCTGTCCTTTAGCCAGTTTGCAACCCATCTAGTGACATAAGGGTTTACGTTTAAGCTGTTGAGCTTATCTATGATGCCTGAGTGGGGTATTGTGTCGAAGGCCTTAGCCAAGTCCAGGTATGCTGTATGGACTGCTTTGCCCTCATCAATGGCTCTAGTGACTGTTTTGAAAAAGTCAACCAGGTTTAAAAGGCAGGATCTGCCCTTTACAAAGCCAAACTGGGTGGGGTCAAGTGTCTGTAGGTCCCCTATGTCTCTGTTTATGAGTTCCATAATGATTCTTTCCATAGCTTTGCAGACCAGGCTAGTTAAGCTTATGGGGCAGTAGTTTCCAGGGTCTGTAGAGGCACCCTCCTTGTGGAGTGGGACCACTGTTGCTGTACGCCAGTGTTCAGGTACATATCCCAAAGTAAGGCTAAGGTTAAATAGCATTTTTATGTGTGGGTTTAGCTCCTCTTGGAGTTCACGTAACATGCACCCCGGGATACCGTCAGGTCCCATTGATGCTGTGTTTTTGCTTTGTTTAGGGCAGTTCTCACTTGGACATCTGAGATGACAGGGAGATTACATTCAGTTGGGATAAGTATTTCTTTTGGGGGTGAAGGAGGGGAGAAATTTGCACTGAACCTGTCAGCCAGAATGTTAGCAATATCTGTGGGTTCAGTGTATTTTTGTTGTTGTGAACCAACTCTGAGCATATCTGAGGGTTTCTGCCCAGGTTTCTAACATAGCTGAAGAAGGCTTTGTGGTTATCTTTAGTGTCCTTAGCGATTTTTCTCTCAAAGTTTGCCTTGGATGTTTTTATGAGAGAACGTAGTTTTCTGCTAATGTTGATCAGAGATGTCTTCCCTTCATGGGATTTCGCTCTGACGTGCAGTAGCTTCCTTCTTTTGTTATACAATTTGTTTATGGCTGAGGTCCACCAGACAGGATGCTTACATTTGGTGGAGAGGGACTTGGATTTGTTTGGGATTGCATGATCCATGCATTCTTGGAGATGTCCATAGAAAGCATTTGTGAAGGATTCGGCATTGTGGGATGTGGTATCCACTGGCACAGTGGGCTTAAAGGATACCATCTCAGTTTTAAGAAGAGTGAAGTCTGCTTTTGAGAAGTTTTTCACTGTGGTCTTTTGTGCTGGGGGTGAAGGTAGGATATGTATATCCAGGGGGATTAGTTTGTGGTCAGATCTCACTAGTGAGGGGTATACTTCCGGTGTGGAGCATTTTGTCCCCATGTTTGTGATGATCAGGTCTAGTATATTATCTCCCCTAGTGGGAGAGGTGACTAGTTGTTCCAGTGCATTTGAATTTATGAATTCCAGGAACCTTTGGGCTAGGGTATTAGGGCTAGAATAATGTACCCAATCTATGTTTGGGTAGTTGAAGTCTCCCAGTATGATGGTATTTTGTGATACATTCATATCCTCCAATGTCTTCAGGAAGGCTGAGTGGGGTTCTTGAGATTGGGAGGGTGTCTTCAGACTGGTGTAACTAAAGTACTGTACGGATATATACCTCCAACTAAGACATCTGTACACTTTAGTACATGGTGTGAGGCTGTGAAAGTTCAAAATGAATGCTTTACATTTGAATTTTTAGAAAAAATATGGGTATTTTTCAATTGCTCTTACCCCTATCCATGTTTTATTCCTTGTTTAAATTATAATCAAAGTCCTGCAAATGAATATTCTCACTTCACTTGGATTCTGATTGCTGTATCAGCCATAACTGTTACAAAATATTAAGAAATAGACTTTCAAAATCTGTCTTTTATTAGGAAGCAGCTTTCTGAAATGGTAGTAACTGCCCTTCTCCACCCAATGCCCCTTCAGTGCTTTACGAATAGCCCACATGATTGTATCTTCCAATCACATTTCTGCATTCATATCCCATATATAAATACAGCTTATTGGGAGTTGTAGGGATTTCTATTTTTGGGTTCCCAATCCCATCCACCTCCTTATCATATAAAGATGCAGTTTTGCATACTTTTACTTTGTGGATTAAATCTGTGCTTCAGTAGAGATACATAGTTTAAAAGACCTTGTAGTTTGTCTAGCATTGCTTGCAGAGCAGTTCAGCATGTAGTGATAGCTACCAGTACTACTGAATGACAACCAAAGATTCCTTGGACTTTAGGTGCCATTGCCATTTGTTTTAAAAGTAAGCATTTCAGGCATGATTGTTGAGACTGCAGTGTGTGCACGCGCTCGCGCGCATGTGTGTGTGTGTGTGTGTGTGTGTGTGTGTGTGTGTGTGTGTGTGTGTGTTTACGCATAGCTAGATTATAGTCAAATGGAGTCCTAGGCAGGGTGATGGACTATGAATAGCCCAGCTCCCCAATTATCACAAAATGATGTTCCAACCTATAAGTTTGCATAGTATTTTAATCTGTATTTTTACAATGCTTGCACAGACTTGGATTCAATATAAAACTTTTACTTCACATTTCATAACAATAACACTGTTAGCCATTTTGTAATCAGAACACACTTACACTGAAAACAGATTTGGCATAAGTAAAAGTAAATTCATT
This sequence comes from Protopterus annectens, assembly GCF_019279795.1. Taxonomy (NCBI): domain Eukaryota; kingdom Metazoa; phylum Chordata; order Ceratodontiformes; family Protopteridae; genus Protopterus; species Protopterus annectens. The sequence continues at coordinate 1,911,274,425 of NC_056733.1, forward strand.
TTTCCCCTGAAACTCACCTGTATAGAAAATGTATCTGGTATCTCATTAAATAACAGACATAACTGGATTCACAGTTCAAGCATATAGTGAAGGACTCATTAGTGGCTATGTGAAGAGTGTGGAAATTCAAAAGACAAATGTGTAACACATTTACTAATGACCTATGATAGCTCTTTTTTGGGAGTACCATATGAGTGCTGTCTAGTGAAATTACTTAGTCATAGTTACACAGAAGAAGGCTTGCATCACAGGAAGCAGCTCATTAGCAGTTAATAAACTCACCTGTACTTTAAAGTAACAGGTAAACTGTTGTAGCCCAAACACAGTGCAATCACACCCAAGTGCCTACAAAAAAAATAAGTTAAATGAATAATATAGTAATACATTAAACTTATAGACTTTGTGCTGTCTAGTTTATTCACAGCCAGATAATAAACACACTATCAACAGTTAAAAAAACAAGAAAAACAAGTATCATACCCAAAGAAAATAGCTCAGATGATGATGCCCCTTTTACTATAATAATTTCCTTCCTTTTCACCATAACTACTCTTATTCCACGGTGGTGGTGCTGCGGTAGCGTTGTCGCCTCACAGTAAGACGCTGTCCAGTTTGATTCTCAGCTAGAGCGTCTTCTGCGTGGAGACTTGTGTGAATGGGCGTACCTTCGTTGAAGGTTGTGCGTCAGGGCTGGTATCTCGGCACGTAAAAATCAACTACCAATCATTAGCGGACCAGAGTTCCGCTGTGGCGACCCCTAACCGGGAAAAGCCGAAAGACACAAACAAACAAACACCATAACTACTCTTGCATGCAGGAACTACACATCCATTACAGACCCTTGTATGTCCGAATAGACATCAGGTGTTTCCTTACAATCAGATGAATTAACAAATGCATAAGTAATGACTTAGAAGTGCATTTCATCTCACTGCTGTGAGAATCATACAGTGCAATCCCATTTGATCACACATGTCCTCCCATTCACTGAGGTCAAGAAAGTCCTCCCATTCACTGAGCTCAAGAAACATAGACAAATATTCAAAATCAGTAACAGATTTTAAATATGGTCTCACATACTTAGAAAGTGGCTAACATAGCAGATTTTGTGTGACACAGTTCCTGAAGGGTACAAAGTCTGAAACTTACATACTGTCATCATTTAATGACTGCAGTGCACAATGCTTTACTAAAAGGGCAGACTACACAAAATGAGAAAAATATCAGGGACTGTTGAGAATTATACTCTCTGTGCACACACACACACACACACACACACACACACACACACACACACACACACACACACACACACACACACACACACACACACAAACACATCAGTTACAGCCATCTGGATGAATGTACGGCTCTGGTATTTGCTTAAGATGAAATTAATAAATACATTTATCAATAATGGCTAAGAATCAGGTCACTGCTGACAGAACCACACTGCAATCCATTGCAACTCCTCTCTGCACTCTCAACTTCTTAGTTCAAGAAACAAATGCAGAAAATCAGGAACAGATTTTAAATATTTCTCTTGTATACTTAAAAATACTAGAATAACAAGCATTGCATTAGTATGCATTTTCTGAAAAATTCCATGTCTGAAATTCACGAGTCTGTCATTATTTAGTGACTGCAATTCACAATTTGCTAGAATGCACCACATTTAACAGACCAAAGTACCTATCAACGTCTTTGCTCAAGAATTCTGAACAAAGCCAAAAATAATGGGAGGACAAAGACTCAAAAGCGGAACATTTTTAAATATTAATTTATATATCTGTTAACCAGGTAAATACACCGGGCAAAGAATCCTTTTCAGAAGCAACCCAAGAGCACTATCTGTCAAAATGGCTTGCTCAAATTTGCATAGCAGGCAAGTGGAGGTAGAAGGATTCAAACACTGTAGTTTTGAGTATGTTTCACAGCCTTAAGTGCCATACAACTCTAATTCACTTAAAAAAGTTAACAGAACAATAGGTGGTGTATAGACATGTACTTTCTGAACAACAAGAACTATAAAGCTGTAATGACTGGTATTTTGGCTGACTGTAATCCTCAGTGATTTACGAGAAACAAGAAGTTAATGAAGAGCAATGCATAAATATGAGGCAAAATTAGAAACATTCTATAACATCAGAGACAGATAATAAAAATAATCTAATTAATTTAAAATGTTAAGAGAACAACATGTCTTACATCAACATGTATTTCTGAACAACACAAACTAAGAAATACTAATGAATGGCATTATTGACTTGCTGCAAACCTTATAATCCATACTGATTTATCAGAAAATGAAGACATTCATAAAGTATTGAAAGTCTTGCAGTTAGTGCAGAAGCTTAAGGGTATATGCTCTTAATGAGGCCTATAATCAAGATACAGTGTTTGATTCTCTATATCTCTGTTTGCCTACTGTGCGACTCAGGGAAAGTCACTTAACCAGTGTTCCTAGAAAAAAAAGGGTCAGAGAAAAAAGAGAATGTTCAAGATATATATCTGAATAAATCAACAAACTACTGTCTTATTAGTGATTTCTGCTTTAACACTACCTCAAGTTGTTGTTGTCTTTCGGCTTTTTCCGGTTAGGGGTCGCCACAGCGGAACTCCGGTCCGCTAATGATTGGCAGTAGATTTTGACGAATGCCGAGATGCCAGCTCAACATTCAACCTTCAACGAAGGCACGCCCATTTATGCATGTCTTTCGAATGCCCACCCAACCACAGGGAGGACATGCAGACTCCACACAGAAGGCACTTCCTGCACTCCAGCTGAGAATCGAACGGGAGAACCTCTTGCTATGAGGCAACAATGCTACCACTGCACCACCATGGATGTTTAACACTACCTCAAGTAATGGCAAGAAATCATCCAGAAATGAGTGATTATATACCAGTTTTAAGAAATGGTTCAGACAGCTACAGGGTTGAGGTGAGTTGAACTGTCATCAGCACTTTTCTCGCCAGCAGAAAATGGAACCTATGGACATCTGGCCACTTATTGTTAATTTCCCCCTTACTCCATCCCCCCACACATACTCATACCATGCTAGGGAACTGCTTTGTTATGCATGTAGTTCTCAAATGTTAAGCAGAAGAAAGGGAAGTGTTTTTTTTTACCTACAGGCTCAGGAATTGGTGAGTGAAAGCTGGATGCACACCACATAGTACAAAAAAAAAAATCGCAGTACTGCCCAGTGCCCTGATTGTAACACGTCACGATCAGTTTCATGAAGCCAGTTATTTTTCTTATGCATTACTCTGCAAGCTGCTAGAATCCTCAACAGGCTAGATGGAGCAAACATGCTACTTGAGCACAAGACCACCACAATGGCATTGATCAGTCTTCACAAATTATATGTGTTTTCTAAACAAAAGCGAACTGTGAAATTATAACAATTAGCATTACAGCATTATACCATATTGACCTTGTAATCAACCCTCCAAGGTAAGCCAAGCAAATCAAGTTTAGGGAGAGGCCAGATATTCAAGGTAAGTAAAGGAAGTCCAGGGACATCTTTATGCTGTCTGGTCTGATTCCAAGTTAGGGGGCTAAAGTGTGCACACGTATGCACATACACACAAACAAGCAAACACACACACACACACACACACACACACACACACACACACACACACACACACACACACACACACACACACACACACACACACACACACACACACACACACACACACACACACACACACACACACCAGTATTGTTGACACTGGTTTTAGTATTTTTGGTATTTGTAAAACAGGAAGATCACACTGTAATGGCTTCATGCTGTACATACAGGGTTTGAATCCTTCCACTTCCATGCATTTGAGTCAATGAAAGAGAATAAATCAGAGCAAAACAGAGCAGCCACATGGATCCAGATAATGAAGGGGTTGAAGGATATGCAATATACATTTTTTGTTACGATTATTGGTCCTCCTTCCTACCCAAGGCCCTAGGCTCCTGCCTATGTCACCTTGTGCTGGATCCAGTATATGTGAGAGAGGCAGACAGAGTGAGAGAGAGGTAAGGGGGTGACCTCCAAATAAGTTTGTTATAGTTTTTTTTTTCCTTTTAGTATGCTATTTATTTGTCTGTGGAGATTCTTCTTATGAAGCACAGAAGCAATATGGTAGTAAAAAGTGTATGAGTGGGGTAAGCAGTCCCATTTATCAGGAGATCGCACTTAAAACCCACTGCAATGGCATGAGTGGCAGATGGCAAGTGAAAAATAAAATGAACTCTGACTGCTGTTCACTTACACAAATGAGAAATGTTGTGTGTGTGTGTGTGTGTGTGTGTGTGTGTGTGTGTGTGTGTGTGTGTGTGTGTGCGCAAGCACACATGTCGGTAGGTTGGGGTGGCTGTTATAGTTCCTCACACCCCTAGATTAATGAGTAAAGTCATGAACATTGAGTTGAGAAACCACTAGCCATTAGGAATACATCTAAAGATGTGGTCAGAGGGACCACTAACCACCAGGAGTAACTCTAAAGGCAAATGAAAGAGGAGACACTAGCTACTAGGGATAACTCTAAAGACATGGGGTGGGGTACAAAGTAACCAGCAGGTAGATCTCTAAAGCCAAATGAAAGGGGAGACACTATCCACTAGGGATAACTCTAAAGACAAATGAAAGGAGAGACACTAGCTACCAGGGATAACTATAAAGACATAGCATAGGGAAGAAACTAACTACCAGGCAGAGCTCTAAAGACATGGGATAGAGGGATCACTAGCCACCAGGATACCAGGATAACTCTAAAGATGTGAGATGGAGGGGACACTAGCCACCAGGGATAACCTTTATCACCATGCCTTAGCAGCACTTATACATATAATGTGTAAGGGGGAACCACCAGACACCAGGGAAAACTCTTACATCTCATGCCTTAAACAAATGTATATATAATGGAGATTGGTGGAGAACCACTGGACACCAGGGAAAACTCTTACATCTCATGCCTTAAACAAACATACGTAATAGGTGGAGAACCTCTGAACACCAGGGATAACTCTTACATATAGTGTCTTAACAGCATTTGCACATAACAGGGATTAGGATGAACAATGGAACACTAGACACCAGAGATATTCTATATAGTGCCCCTTAAAGGCACTAAAAGAGATTCCAACCCTGTACCTTCCCACTGAGCATATCAAAGATGTTAGTCCTCAGTGGCACCACTAGACACTACAGATGTGATATAAAAAAAGAGAGAAGAAAAAGAAAGCTGTGTTGGGGAAAAAAGGCTTAAAATCATGTACCCACCACGGTCCACCAACTGATAAGTTAGTGCATCAGGATTTTTCTAACACAAGGAGGCACTTAGGGATTATGCAATGTCTGCAACAGATCATGACTTACAAGGAGAGGAAAAGGAATATTAAGCATACTCTCAAACTCATAGAGCAAC